>NC_056725.1:563019626-563082126 GCF_019279795.1 Protopterus annectens
ATAACGCAGACGCTATGCTGGCGCCTGGCGCAAGGTTCATGAATCCCGGGGCATATGTAAAAACGGTGCAAAGGGGTTGTAGATGGATTGTTATAAAACTACTAAAGTATACATTAAACACTGGAGATGAAACAAATACCACATAGCTACTGAAAAAAATGACTTCAGGATATATATTAGCTTATCAGATTACCACTCAAGACATCTGGAAGACAAGAAAACTAGCAGACAGAAACAGAACAGGAACAACAACAAAGTAAATGTTAGGGGAATATACTTGAACAAAAGCATCTAATACTTGCATTTAAGAAAGCTGTGACATCTCCAGTTAGAGAATATATCTGGAGGCAATTAAAGGTGATGGGTTCTAAAACTACATATGCAATAGATAGATGTTAAGCATATATATTAAGGCTGGTGCGTGGTCCCAGTAAAAAATAACATATTGTATTATACTACTGTAAATGAACTTTTACTGGCTATAGCCACATGGATATTTATAAAAGAAATCAGTCTTCGTAAATGTGAAAATATAAGTGCAGTGTTAGGGGAATGCATGGCAATTTGAAAACATAGACATATATTTATTTCTCTGAGGTTCTCTGTGAGTTAGCATATATAAATAAACAATGGTATGGGTGCACAAGTCAACACTTTCTGGGGTACACAAGCACTTTAATTAATTTATTTAACATTTGTTGACCTGGTCTGTCCGACTGAGTGAAAGCCCTTTTTCAGCAGAGGCCCAGAGAGAAAAGCTCCACAATTAAGTATGACAAATATACAATAGTAAGTCTAGTTAGACAATAATACTAGAAATGAGAAATAAGCAATGACAGGTATCTATTAAAATCATGCAGAATAATTACATATCAACAATAGTACAATTTCTTTAGAAGGATAGTATGTTGGTTACAGCATCATGTGTCTAGCATAAACACTGTTTAGATAGTTAGCAGTCATTTAGAAGGGTAAAAATCAAGATTAAATAAGTTTCAATTGATGTGTAGTTTTAGAGGAAAAAATAGGAGAAAGAAAAAGGGGGTAGGGGTAGGTTATTCAAGTGATTTATTCAAGGAAGGTGATTACATGGACAGATCCATGAATTGTTCAGAAAGGTTTTAGTAGAAATTTCTAACTGATGTTGGGGATTTATATTGCGAATATCCAGAGGGAGCTTATTCCATGATATGACTGGGGAGTAGCTGTAAAGGTTTTGTCCTGTTTTAGTTTTGGGCTTGTAGATAGACGGTTTTATTCTGAACTTCAGATGAACTGTAAAGGGGTGTAGAGGGAGACCAGACGGGTAATGCTGGGACAGAAGGTGGGCAGATACAATATGGAGCAAACTATTTGAAGCTGGGAGAGAAGTAGTTGGTGAGGAAACTCTAGCCAGTTTAACTTTTTAAGAGCTAAACAGTGATGTGAGTGGTAGGAGTGGTCAGCATCAAATTTAGCTACTTTGTTGTAGGTAGATTCTAGTTTTGTTAAGAGAGTGGTTTGAAGGTTGGTGAGGATTTGTGATCCATAGAGTAGGCTGGGGAGTAGGTAGGCTTGGGATAGGGCAATTTGGCTTTATTGAATAAGAATGTTTTGTTCCTGTAAAGGAGCCCAAGCTTTTGGTGGGTTTTCTTAATGTTGTTGAGGATGTGCAGGTCGAATTTCAGACAGTCATCGATGATGACCCCTAGTTAGCTTGGTATGAGATTCCACAGTGATAGGTATGTTATTGGAGGATGAGACTGAAAAGGAGGATTTAAGATGAGTCACAGATTTTGGGATAAAAAGGAGTTCAGTCTTTTTGGGGTTTAGTATAAGATGGTTATTGGTAAGCCAGTTCTCGATAGCTAAGAAAGAATTCTGAGTCATAGCATTGAAGGAATCTGATATGGTGATAACTGTAGGGTTGCCTGCATATTGGATGGGAGATGGCTGTGGGTAGGATGTAGACCAATGATTTGTAAAGATATTAAATAGTAATGGGCCAACGATGGAGCCTTGTGGAACACCCATTTTTACAGGAAGAGCAGGAGAAGTTGCAGAAAGCCACTTAACAGATTGTAGATAGTCACTGAGGTAACTAGAGAACCAGGAAATGGTGGAGGTGAATAGGTTAAGTTCAGAGAGTTTTTTTAAAAGAAGGGAGTAGAAAAGTGTCAAAAGCCTTGGAGAGATCAAGAAATAACCATGAGACAAGACTGTTTTGGTCTCTAGCTTGAGATCCAGTGTTAATTAAAGCAATGAGGGTGGTGGAGGTGCTATGTTTAGGTCAAAAGCCATGTTGAGTAGGGGTAAGTAGGTTCTCTTCAAGGAGTAAGTGAAGGATTTGTCTGTGAATGCATTTCTCCAGGATTTTGGAAAGAGGGGATAGGATAGCAATTGGCCTGAAGTTAGAAAGTTCAGAAGAGTTGCCACCCTTGTGGGTGGGAAAATTGTAGAATTGTTTCCAGATGCAGGTACTTTCGATTCAGTAATGGAACAGTTAATGAGAATGGAAATGGGTAGGGCAAGTGAGCTGGCAGCTTTTTGGAGAAAGAAATGGGGTGGGCCATCAATGGAGGCGGAGCAAGGTTTGAGCTTTACTGTCAGGGTTTGATATCATTAGTAGACACAGTTTTGAGAGAAAAGGTGTGAGAAGGGTTGGTGGGTGTCGGAGGGTTGTAGGGGAGGCTGGAATTTGGGTAGGAGTTGTTTTGGTTAACTATTTTGCTAATAGTGTCTATGAAATAGGAATTTAAGTTGGTAGCAGTTTCTAAGAGGGAGTTATTGGGGCAAGGTTGAGGAGAGGAGGGGTTACCAAGGTGAAGAATATGATTGATGGCATGCCAGAACTTCTTTGGGTTGGCTAGGTGAGTGGTTGTGGAGTTGTTATAGAAGTTCTTTTTGTGTTTGTAGATGGATTTTTTGGTGACGTTAGGAAGTTCTTTATATTGTTGAAGATGGGAGTAAAGTTTGGTATTGGACCAGAGCTTCCAGGCTTTGTCCCGTTTTTGTGTTAAGGAGCGGGTAGTCTATGTTAGCCAAGGCGATATAATTGATTTTACTCTAACAGGTCTTACCGGGGCTAGAGAGTCTAGTATGTTGAGGAATATAGTGTTGAATTCAGTTACAGCATCATTGAGGGGTAGTTCCCTGAGAAAGGACCAGCTTATAGCTGAGAGATGGTTGTTTAGTGTGTTGGGGTCAAAGTTAATGTGGTAATAGTACATTTTAGAACATGTAGGTTTTTGTTCTGGGATACATAAACACTTTAATGTGGTAACAGTATATTTCAGAGCATGCAGGTTTTTGTTCTGGGATACACAAACACTTTAATGTGGTGACAGTACATTTCCGAAGTGCAGCTTTTCTAAGACATTACAGTATACATTTTTAAATAACAGAACTTGCAGAACTGGTTGTTGCACTTCCAAAAATCAGTCTTCATTTTTGAAGCAATATGCTGATATCAAAATGTATTTTTTGCTAAGCTTTTTTTTTGTAATAATTCATTGTTAAAATACACTGGATATGTGTAACAGAAGTTAAGTATAAAGAAACGCTATCTATACACACACAGGCGAGCAAAAAAAAAAAAATCTGGCACTCGATCCCTCCTAAGGAAGAATAGCAGGTCCAAACATGACAACTGAAAAATTAAAAAAAAAATGTATCTTGCCAATCAGCCCCCCCCCCCCCAATACCTTGTACTTCGGTCAGCAGCCCCCTTTCCCCACTCTAGCTATGCTACTCCCCCTCACACACAAGCATAATGGCAGTTCTGATGATGTTTGTTATAGAAAGCAAAAGAAGTTATCCCTCTCTCTCTCTCTCTCTCTCTCTATATATATATATATATATGTTGCTCTTACACTGCATCCTCCTCCCATACATATATAAGTCATAGCAATTCTAGTTTTACACTGATTTCAGCAAATAACAATACACTGCACAATGCTAGTGTGGTCATGCCAGATCAGCAATATTTCAGCCATCAAGATTAATGCATACTTGTCACTTTCCCTGATTTCACAGAATATCCCTGATTTTGCCTCAGACTGTTGCTCTGTCCCTTATGAAAATTTCAATTTGCTGGTAAATCTTTCAGGATTACAGAAAGTCCATAATGCCAAACATCATAGTTTATACTTCTTATTGTCCAAAAAATGCATGTTGATGCAAAATATTTCATGCTATTAACTTTTTAAATGAATTAGAGTAACAATTAAAAATGTTTCTGATTTTGAACATTTATTCTGCCATTATTTTTGGCTCTGCATAGAATTCTTTATAAAGGAAGCTAAGACTTAGAATATCTGGTCTCCAGCCAGCATTTATAAAACTCCCTGAAAGAGAAAACCATCATTGAAGATCAGGAGTGTCTCTTCTTCTTAAAATCTCAGGTAAATACTGAGATCAGTCACACTGGGCTGACAATCTCGAGTCTTTACCTCGCTCATGTCCATTTACTGATTACCGGCTTTATCCTAAAAGGATATCACAACCCTGCTTAGGATAAAATGCGTAAACATGGATGGAATGATCTTTTTTTCTCATTTTACCTCAACCAGCAGCCACTTTTGTGCATGCTCCACACAGTAAAGGATGATTGGGGGGCCCTGCAGCTGTGGGTATTGCACATACTTTAACCTGGCTATGATATTATTTTTATAGGGGAGAATGCCCCTGGCACTGTATGTCAAGTGCACTATGTCAGTGTTAAAACATTTAATGAAACTACTAAGCCTGCTACCTGAGGAAACACTGTTACTACAACCAGAGGAATCTGTTTAAAGCAGAAGAAGTGGTGCAAATCTTTAGGATTCCTCACCCTATGACTTATTATTACCCACCCAGTTTACATAGTACACAAGATTGCTGTATCAGCTTTTGTTGGTTTAACAAACATTTAAGAGAATATAGAAATAAGATAACTTGTTGTGTCTGGGGTCCCCCAGAAACTGCAGAGTTTGGTTTACTGGTACCTAAAACTGGCTGTGTAGGCACAGGAAAAATAAAGATCAATTACAGCACACAGCTGTTAAATGTATATGTGCAATAGAGTGTCAGTAGAAAGACTCACTATCTATATACATACAGAGAAAGAATTTATAACAAAGGAGTCACAAATGGACAAGGCAAAAAAAAAATGCAATAATAGATTCTATCCATATACTGTAGTACACTACTACTATGGACTGTTTACTACTGCTAAGGGCTTGTTCCAAAACAAATCTTAAATAACTTTAGAAATAAGATTAATAGAGAACCGTCACTATAAAGACATAGCCACTGACAAATTAGCAGCAATAAGTCTCAGATCACAAACTGCATTGGATATCTAATATTTTAAATGCAAAATAACAGACAAAACAACTCTCCAAGTATCGTTCAAAGATTACTGCACCAAAGCTTTTAGGGCTTTACTTCATAATGTCGACTTAACATTTTGTCGATGTTCAAAACAGGAAGACGACGACGTTGTAAGTTTACAATCACGAACTCCCAGAACATTGTATTTCCTCTCTAGGAGAGTAACCACTTGGCCACCAATGATGATTGCACCCATTGAAATGGGAAATTTTGCTCCCCCACACCCCCCAAACCCCTTGTACCTAAATATACCAACTTCGAGATCGCACTACATTTGAGAAAGGGTAAAGTTCACCATGGAGGCCAAGTGGTTACTTTCCCGGAGAAGAAATATGATGTTCCAGGAGTTTGTAATTGTAAACTTGCGAAGATGTCATATCACTGTTTTGAACATTGATGAAATAGAAAATAGACGTTATGAAGGGGATCCATTTTGTAAGGCATGTCAGAATGAGCACATGGATACTAAGAGAAAATATATATGCAGTATATGAATTCATATACAGCAAAACTCTTTTCAAAAAAATTAACACTCCAAACTTTATAACATGCATGCACAATTAGACAACAATAAAACAGGAAAAAAAACACACAAACGCATAGATAGGTAGATAGATAGATAGATAGATATAGATATAGATAGATATACAGACAGATAGACATTCAAAGTCCAGTAAGAAACTGGAGTCAGGACATGTAAAAACAGATTTATGTAGTAATTCACAATCCAAACTATCATCCCATTTAGCTTTGCACCCTTAAAATAAAAAGAAGCAGTGCCTTCTCAGTAACAGATCTCAGTCTACAAAGCCCTCTTAGAAACAGGCTGCATTTTTAACAAAAGTAAAATCCAGTGCTGCTTGCCTCTTCCATGTCCAAAATATAATCAACAGGTAGTCTCAACTGTGCCTGCAATCACTCCATGCTTCCAAGATCTTCCTTCAGCAAGTCTTTCATATGCTCATAGGTTCATATTTATGTATATAAGTAGCCCCACTTACATAAACATATGAAATATAATAATATAATGAATTGTAGATTATAAAATCATAAGACAAAATTTCAATAAAACTCCCTCATCAAATATAGCATCATCACGAAAGGGTGTATGTGTGTAGCATATTATCTTTGTAATGCTTTCAATTTTAGAAAGCATGCTAAAGACAGGGCATCATTAATACTGGGCCAGTTTGTTGCATTCATTCGAATTTGCCAAATGACTTCCTGTTTTTCTAATTGAAATGTCCATGGGCCACCCCTTGGGTTGATTTCAAGCCCATCCAAAATAATACATTTAAAAGTATGTCCAATAAAATCATTACAATGCTTTGCAAGGTCATTCGTTCCTTTCCCTGACTTTATATCCCTAAGATGTTCATAAATTCTACATTTTAACTTTCTCTCAGTTTTTCCAATATAGAAAGTGAGGCATTTCATACAGAGGGCACAGTATACTACCCTCTCAGTTTGACATGACCCCATCTTTTTTATTTTAATGGTTTAATGGTGACCCCATTTATTATACAGGAGGGTCCCTCTAGAACGTGTGTGCACAGTGTGCATGACCCACATTTTTTCATATAACCTACCAAAGGTTGCTTTGTATCCATTTCAAGAATGTTCTTTAGGGTGTGACCCCTCCTATATACAATATTAGGTTTTTCACTTACCCACTGTTCATTCTTTAAAAGAAAGATAAAGTAATATTTGGATTACTTATTGGATGTGCAGATTGAGTAAATGAACTAAATGTTGAACTGGAGTAATAAATATCTACTTTCTCAAATTCACTTTTAAGTCCATTCTGTTCACTCAGAAGAAAAGCCATGGTTAAATAAATCTTCCCACATTTGTGTTCAACCAATTTCATGCATGGACATTAAAAATGTCAGTCTGCTGTGCTAGTGTATGCATGTTAGAAGATTAAAAGTATATCATAATTAGTCAACTGTAATGGAGAACAAAGACATAACTTAAGAAAGAAGTTTCGCAAAAATGCATTTTTAAAAGCAGGCTAGCAGCCTATACTATCCAAAATGAGATTTTCTCAAGTGCAAGTATTATGACAAGGTATATGCAGTCCGTGTCTGTGGTCTGCTGTGTTATCTAATTATGTACAGTTTAAATTATTCTTTTACAACTTGTATATTAAACTGCCTAATGACCAAACATTAAATATCATCCAACAGTTATGAAATAGGGAAAAAAAAGGAAACAGATCACTATTGGGTCAGTTCACAGAACACGTAAGAGTCCACAAAACATATTTTTATACTAGAAAATATACATATACATGTCCACGTAATTCTGCTAAAAACAATCTAAACGATGATGTTTTAAACATCGACACAAAAGAGTTGAACAGTTAACTGCTCATTCACCCAGACATCCCCATACCTACTGCTAATTATATATTTTCTATATCTGAGATCATACAATAGTTGGGAAAGGGCACATTCCTCAAACTCAGTCATGTAGAGACCTCATACTATCAACCTCTTGTTTGGTCAATCAGACAGATGTCAGCTTTATAAATTGTTCATATCTGTATCTATCTATCTTTCTATGAATGTGTGTGTGTGTGTGTGTGTGTGTGTGTGTGTGTGTGTGTGTGTGTGTGTGTGTACACACACACACACACACATAATATATATATATATATATATATATACATATATAATATATAAATATATATATATATATATATATATATATATATATATATATATATATATATATACACACACAGATATATAGATATAGATAGGTTAAATAGGTATAGAGATAGAGATAAATATATGAATGACCAAGGAAAGCTGACCAATCATATTTCTGTTTATGCAACAAATCAATTCCATGCATGGGAAAAAGCTTGTGCAGGCCACCTGGACCTCATATTCAGTCATCGATTCCTACTCCATCACAGCCTTCAAAATTCAGTAAAGTGTCACTGTCTTAAATTAATTTTTCAGGGAATAATATCAGACAAAAAAAATCAAATATCAGGAATATGCATATTCATCTCATACACTTTTACTAAGCTAAAAACATAATAATAATAATAATAATAATAATAATAATAATAATAATAATAATAATAAAGAAAAGAGAAGAGCACAGTAGTAATCAGTACTGGTGGCACAAATGATAGATTCTATTCAGTAAAAACAGCATTAGTTACTAAAATGTAACTGTATCGTCTGATTAAGAATTGTAAAAACATTCAAAAAGTATAAACATAATCTTCTGAAGATAGCAAATCATAGGGCAATATTCATAGTCATTTGCACAAATTCTATAGGGGTATCGCTGATGTTTACAGATGACTGTAGCAAAAGCAAGATCCATAGAGGCCATTTGTACTATTGGGGAATTGCATTAAGTATAAGTAGATGCAAATGAGAAAATTAGGTAAAGCAACATATACTAATGGGGTATTCCTGTGATTCATACTCCAACATCTGCAAGGTACACACATCCCTTGTTAAAAATGATTCTTCACATGTCAGATCTGAGTTGCAATCCACAAACTTGTCCCAGCTAGCCATTAATTAGTTTGTCAAAGTTTGCACAAGCATTTCACTAACACAAATTAATTATTTCCCCCAGCAACTCCTTCAGTAGTTTAAGTATGCGCAAACAATAAAATTACACAAAATATATTATTTTACCCAGCGATCATTTCAGCAGTCTGCCCATGTATGCACAAGCATTTCACTGATACCTAAATGAAACATTTCCCCAAGTGATCCCTTCAAAATTAAACATTTACCCCAGCAATCCCTTCACTAGTATGTCCATGTATGCATATGCACCAAAAATAAACATTTCCCTCAGCTATCCATTCAGTAGTACTTCTACACACCAAAATTAAACATTTCTACAAGTAATCCTTTCAGTAGTTTCAGTAGTTTCACCAAGTATGCACAAGCACTAAAAAGAACCATGTCTCCCCAAGAACCCCTTCAGTGGTATGTCCATGTGTGCACAAGCACCAAAATTAAGCATTTCCCCAGCAATCCCTTCAGGAGTATGTCCATGTTTGCACAAAGCACTTCATTTACACCAAAAATGAAACATTTCCCCACTGACCCCTTCAGTAGCATGTCCAGGTATGCACAAGCACCAAAATAAAACCTTTCCCCCAGCTATCCCTTCAGCAGAATGTCTGTGCACCAAAGAGAAACATCTCTCCAAGTGATCCCTTCAATAGTTTCACCAAGTATGCACAAGCACCAAAATGAAGCATTTCTCCCAGTGATCCCTTCAGGGTTATGTCTGCACAAGCACTTCAATGACACCAGAATGAAACCTTTTCCCTCATTGACCCTTTTAGTAGTTTGTCCATGTATGCATAAGTACCTCCCTGCCATCAAACTGAAACATTTCCCCAACAGCTCCTTCAGTAGTTTGTCCATGTCTGCACAAGCATTTCATTGACATCAAAATTAAACATTTCTGCAGTGATCTTTTCAGTAGTTTGTCCATGTATGCACAAGCATTTCACTGACACTAAAATGAAACATTTCACTCAGTGATCCCTTCAGTAGTATATCCATGTGTGATGATGTGAGGTATTGCCAGCTATGCCAGGAGACGTAAGGCAGTGCATATGGTAACATATAATAACATAGCTAGCTGGAGTTTTGTAACAAATTATATGTAATTTTATATCAAACTGATTTGGACAGATGCTTGCATTGAAAGATGTATTTATAAAGCTGCTTGTGTTAAAAATGTACCAACAGTGTGCCCTGCTGGACAGCAAAGAAATATTCATATATGTCAGACTGTACTATTGTAACTGATTAAATGTATATATTGTAACAGAGGATACTGGAAGAGAAGAGGTTAAGCTCAACCTTAGCTAACTTTTAGAAAAATATACTAAAATTAAATTACTTAATTTAGGCTATAAAGATTGTATCTCATGGGCCTCAATACAGCCAGAGACAAAAAGTCTGTACTAAGAAGCCTTCTGTATTGTCCCTGGGGGTGAACTAATTGCTATTTTGGAAGGGTTGAAGTTTGAAATTGTTTTATGACTTCCAGAAGCTGCAACAAATCTTAGCAAAGCTCTAGGTGTGTAAGGTAATATATCTGTGTTAAATCCTGGCAGCCTCTAGTATAGAGGATAATGTGGGAACCAAAATCAGGTGACCAGATGTGTGCAATATCATTCTGTAATCCAGCACTGAAATTATGTTTTAATACTAGATGAAACTGAAGTCTCAGGGCTGCCTGTTTTTGAAACCTGACAAAGAAGGATCTCTCACTCACTTCACCTTGCCTTGCTTTAGTACATAATCAGGGAATAGTAATTCTTTAGATCAGTCAGGAAATAGAGTGAGATTAGTTAAGCACTGTTTTTCTGTATATGTGGGAATATGTTCATATGTGTTATTTGAATATTTCCTATGATTGAAACTCTGGTGTTTATTGTAAATAGCTATTTAGTATTTTCATGCTCTTTTATTATTTATTATTAAATATATTTAATTTTTTATTGTGGCTGATCCTTTAGAGAATATTTTAACCTTTGAGTGTACTTATATATATATATTTGGTGACACTGTGGCCACTCCTGGAGGCCTTACTGCATTGGCCAAACACTACCATTTGTATTAGTATTAATGTCACACTGTATAATTGGGTACTCTTGTAAAAGCCTTAGGGTAGCTGGCTTTGGAGTGTCTGGTGGCAGTAACTACCTTATAGTCTGGGCAAAGGGTAGTAGAGAAAGTAAATCTGTGCCAGCTTTTCCCAGGTGTGTGTGTGTGTGTGTGTGTGTGTGTGTGTGTGTGTGTGTGTGTGTGTGTGTGTGTGTGTGTGTGTGTGTCAGCTGCTTGGAGTAGGGACACAGAGCACTGGTTTCACAGAGAGGGTCTTGGAGGACTTGGCTTGGACACTTGGCTGAGGACTCAACACTACAGATTTACCAGTGGGGAGACATATTGGGAGTCTGGTGAGAAAGAGAGAGAGAGAGAGAGAGAGAGAGAGAGAGAGAGAAAGATGAACCCAGAACCCTGTGTTCTCTTTGTGCTCTTAAGGGAAATTGTGCTTGGTGCAAAGAGCTGCATCTGGAAATACTGCGTGTATCTATTTTTGTTCCAAGTGAACGTCCTTCACTGGTGTCAGTGGTGAGGATTCAGGCTCCTTGATTACTGGCACAGAGGGGGGACATCACAACATGTATATACAAGCAGCTCGCTGACATCAACATTAATCATTTCTGTCAATGATCTCTTCAGTGGCTGGTATGCAGAAACTCTAAAATACAATATATTTTAAAATTAAAGGCAATAATTATACCTCATAATGTATGTCAGTACATATTCATTTTTCCCTTCCCCTTGTAACTCTGTATTCTCATGGTAAATTACTGTTTACTGGCAAAGATTCAGGGTCATATACACATTTAGTATGCAAATAAGATCATTTTAGTTCATCTCTTTGAATCCTCCTGATACACAAATTTGTAATGCTCCTTATCTGTGTACTAGCTATCCTCCTATCTCTTATGTCATAAGCATGTTAGTCTTTTGCAATAGGGAGGCGTACTTATCAAAACACATCCACATTTTCATAGTTGTCCTGAAAGACATGATTTGCATAAGCACATAGCGTCACTTTTCGCTGATGACCATACATCTCATTTGTACAGGTTTTTAGAGAATGTCCAGACTTTTGCCTCATATTTTTGGTCCTTTTTTCATAAAATTGTGGTTTTCTAGCACATTAGTGGCAAATCATTAAAGACTGAAGTTAGAAAATAATGACATACATTTGAGTTTCAGACTTCAAACTCTTCAGAAAATTAATGCTAATCCAAAACCTGTTATTCTATCAACTTTCTAAGTTTGTAAAAGCAATAATTAAAAACTGTCCATATTTTTGGGTCTTTGTCCCACTTTTATTTATGGCTTTGTCCAGATTTCTTGCTCTAAGAGGTTGAGAGGTATGCTAATGACTGCCATGAAAATGTGAAGGACTGGGCTATGAATATCACCCATAAACTCTACAAATGGAAAATGCAGCAGTGTAGGAAGAGACAAGAAGTGAATGACATGAATCAAAAGCAGTCACCATAGTAACAAAAAGCAGCTATTCTGTTCTAGGAGTCAAATTAAACAGACAAACAAATGCAGTTTAAAGATTCTACTAGGCATTGTTTGCCCTTAGGGATAAGTCAGAAAAAAATTACACAGAAGTAAACTACTGCATGAATACAAATGCATACTAAAATAGAAATAAAATGCAAATAAAAATTAACATTGAAACCTAATTAAATAAAGGCCGCAAGTATACCATCAGCTAAACAAACTTAAGAAAGATTGTATCTCATGGGCCTCAATACAGCCAGAGACAAAAAGTCTGTACTAAGAAGCCTTCTGTATTGTCCCTGGGGGTGAACTAATTGCTATTTTGGAAGGGTTGAAGTTTGAAATTGTTTTATGACTTCCAGAAGCTGCAACAAATCTTAGCAAAGCTCTAGGTGTGTAAGGTAATATATCTGTGTTAAATCCTGGCAGCCTCTAGTATAGAGGATAATGTGGGAACCAAAATCAGGTGACCAGATGTGTGCAATATCATTCTGTAATCCAGCACTGAAATTATGTTTTAATACTAGATGAAACTGAAGTCTCAGGGCTGCCTGTTTTTGAAACCTGACAAAGAAGGATCTCTCACTCACTTCACCTTGCCTTGCTTTAGTACATAATCAGGGAATAGTAATTCTTTAGATCAGTCAGGGAAATAGAGTGAGATTAGTTAAGCACTGTTTTTCTGTATATGTGGGAATATGTTCATATGTGTTATTTGAATATTTCCTATGATTGAAACTCTGGTGTTTATTGTAAATAGCTATTTAGTATTTTCATGCTCTTTTATTATTTATTATTAAATATATTTAATTTTTTATTGTGGCTGATCCTTTAGAGAATATTTTAACCTTTGAGTGTACTTATATATATATATTTGGTGACACTGTGGCCACTCCTGGAGGCCTTACTGCATTGGCCAAACACTACCATTTGTATTAGTATTAATGTCACACTGTATAATTGGGTACTCTTGTAAAAGCCTTAGGGTAGCTGGCTTTGGAGTGTCTGGTGGCAGTAACTACCTTATAGTCTGGGCAAAGGGTAGTAGAGAAAGTAAATCTGTGCCAGCCTTTCCCAGGTGTGTGTGTGTGTGTGTGTGTGTGTGTGTGTGTGTGTGTGTGTCAGCTGCTTGGAGTAGGGACACAGAGCACTGGTTTCACAGAGAGGGTCTTGGAGGACTTGGCTTGGACACTTGGCTGAGGACTCAACACTACAGATTTACCAGTGGGGAGACATATTGGGAGTCTGGTGAGAAAGAGAGAGAGAGAGAGAGAGAGAGAGAGAGAGAGAAAGATGAACCCAGAACCCTGTGTTCTCTTTGTGCTCTTAAGGGAAATTGTGCTTGGTGCAAAGAGCTGCATCTGGAAATACTGCGTGTATCTATTTCTGTTCCAAGTGAACGTCCTTCACTGGTGTCAGTGGTGAGGATTCAGGCTCCTTGATTACTGGCACAGAGGGGGGACATCACAACATGTATATACAAGCAGCTCGCTGACATCAACATTAATCATTTCTGTCAATGATCTCTTCAGTGGCTGGTATGCAGAAACTCTAAAATACAATATATTTTAAAATTAAAGGCAATAATTATACCTCATAATGTATGTCAGTACATATTCATTTTTCCTTCCCTTGTAACTCTGTATTCTCATGGTAAATTACTGTTTACTGGCAAAGATTCAGGGTCATATACACATTTAGTATGCAAATAAGATCATTTTAGTTCATCTCTTTGAATCCTCCTGATACACAAATTTGTAATGCTCCTTATCTGTGTACTAGCTATCCTCCTATCTCTTATGTCATAAGCATGTTAGTCTTTTGCAATAGGGAGGCGTACTTATCAAAACACATCCACATTTTCATAGTTGTCCTGAAAGACATGATTTGCATAAGCACATAGCGTCACTTTTCGCTGATGACCATACATCTCATTTGTACAGGTTTTTAGAGAATGTCCAGACTTTTGCCTCATATTTTGGTCCTTTTTTCATAAAATTGTGGTTTTCTAGCACATTAGTGGCAAATCATTAAAGACTGAAGTTAGAAAATAATGACATACATTTGAGTTTCAGACTTCAAACTCTTCAGAAAATTAATGCTAATCCAAAACCTGTTATTCTATCAACTTTCTAAGTTTGTAAAAGCAATAATTAAAAACTGTCCATATTTTTGGGTCTTTGTCCCACTTTTATTTATGGCTTTGTCCAGATTTCTTGCTCTAAGAGGTTGAGAGGTATGCTAATGACTGCCATGAAAATGTGAAGGACTGGGCTATGAATATCACCCATAAACTCTACAAATGGAAAATGCAGCAGTGTAGGAAGAGACAAGAAGTGAATGACATGAATCAAAAGCAGTCACCATAGTAACAAAAAGCAGCTATTCTGTTCTAGGAGTCAAATTAAACAGACAAACAAATGCAGTTTAAAGATTCTACTAGGCATTGTTTGCCCTTAGGGATAAGTCAGAAAAAAATTACACAGAAGTAAACTACTGCATGAATACAAATGCATACTAAAATAGAAATAAAATGCAAATAAAAATTAACATTGAAACCTAATTAAATAAAGGCCGCAAGTATACCATCAGCTAAACAAACTTAAGAAAAAAGTTGTGTCGGGGTGGAAGTGCTACTTATATATGTTTTTGAGGTCCTTGGAAGTTGCTGCCAAAATGATGACCCTTTTGAATATCATCAGCTAAGTTAGCACAACAATGATGGTGAGAGAGCATCACCATTTGCATATTTCAGTCATTCTGTCCTTGAATATGTCATCAAATGATTACTCTTGTGAGTATTTTGAACTTGAAGGAGCTGCTGAGAGTTGATGGGAGTGCTCTCAGTGGAGGAAGGTCGTCTCACCTCCAGAATGAGCATGCAAGCTCATATACTACCATCCAAGTCTCACCTGGAAAAAGGCTGTTGAGATGGGCTGTCAGGTAAGGATGAAAGGACATAGGGCTCTCTACTAGTCCAGAAATACTAGTCTCCCTTCTCCCCAGAATGAATTGGTTAATGGAGTGAAAATAGAACAGCCATCAGGGAAGGCCTGGGAAGAAAACAAAAGAAAAAAGGTAGGTAGAGAAGGTAATGAAGCTTATGAATGTGATAGAGAATGTCAGGCAGCAGTGACAGAAGACAAACCTTAAATGTAGACTCAGACACACAAAAAGTAGAAAGGACAGTGAATGACACAGACATACCATGAGTGGACAAGTGGTAATAGGGTGGATTGTCACTTGTGTAAAACACGTATCATATTAGCACAAGTTAGTAGTGGAAAAGAGTACAGCAGCTATCAATCCAAAAATTATACCTGTTTTGTAAAAATATAGGTGTACAATGTAAGGACTTTGGACTTGTAATGTGCAACATTATCATGAAACCCGAGATTATAAAAATTCTTAAATGTATTTAACAGTACCAAAATATACTTCTTTTGTATAAGCAATAGGCCATAAATATATCCAGCTTTAACCATCCAACTCCTTTCTTCAGCAACAACATATAGCACCATACAAAATAGGGATAGATAACTATAAACCTTAATGAGTTCTAACAGATCTCCTAATGGTGATCTTCACAAATCACACCTTAGCTGCATATCTCTCCAGCAATCACTACAAGGCAGTGAAATGGGTTAATCGAAACTTCCAAAGTATATAATAATTGGTCACTACCAGACTCAATAAAATGTGGTGCTATTTTTAAACCTTTGCCCTCCCACTGAGCACATCTAATATATAGCCTCCTATATGTATCTTAGAAAAACTGTAAAACAGTATACATGCCTGTAGAGGGATCCAATGCCCAGATATTTTTATTAAGATATCAAAAATCTTTATTTCTCATTATTTTTTCTTCTTCTAAGCTTTACGTGTAGCATGTAATACATGCCATGTGTGCAGGGATGCAGGCAAAACAATGTCATGTAAGAAAATGACCTGGGCTGATGTTGAAAGTGGATTCAGTCCTCTAGCTTAGCCCACATTGTCTTTGGCTTATCTCCAACATGTTAAAAATGGCTCAAAATAAAAGCCTGAGTCTAGATCTTGAAATTTGAAACACCTGAACCTTATGACCTCTAAAGTCAACTTCTTTTTCTTACCCTCCCAGATATATTGTAATATCAGTTTTTGTAGATGGTTTGAGACATGACTGATCTCTGGTTACTTAACAAAATGTTTGTGTAAATGTCATCTTAGCTGCATGCATCCTCCTTAAAAGTAGGAGAGCATTGTGTTTCCAATCCTGGACTGCCACACAGAACCTTTCCCTTAATGATTTAAGATTTAGATCTATTATTTTAGAAGCCATTCTATGCAACTTAATAACCAGATATTGTGGACAGCTAGAGCACTATTTCAAAGTATAGAAAATTACAGCTTCAGCAGCATGTGCCTGAAGGGGTACAGTAAGAGAATCATGCATCTTGTGTGCTAATAATCCTTCATGCATTTAATAAGTTAAGAGTTCCCTATCAATTCCTTAATTGATATCTTTTCTTTACAAAATTTGTCAGAGCTGGGGAGGATATGTCCGGTACACTATCCTAAACAGAATTAAAGTCTCATTCCCAGCAGTAGTGGAAAGCTATTTCTAACTGAAAACCTAGAGTTTACTTAAAAACAGCACTGAAGACCTCATTGTGGAAAACATGTTTAACTTAGGGTGTTCAAGCTCAACTATAATCTACCTCCTTTCAGCATAACGTGTATGAATGAATGAGAAAAAACAATATAGATGCCAAAGAAATAAAAAGCCACACCAAGAGGAAGATTTAGATAGATACTTTACAATTATTCCTGACAACTGGACAGTCCCTAAATGTTTACAGTGATGTCTTGCCACATTTCATTTCACCACCTTTAAGGCTTGGCAAAAAAAAAAAAAAAAGTCAGCATATGTGCCCAGAAACAAACTTTGCAAAAAGTACAGTTGTGTACACTTACCATAAATGTAGATGTTCGAGTGTATTCACTATTGCAGTCATTACATTTGGGTAATCTGCCTGCAGGTAGCACTCAGTCAGCCTGAATACCAGAGTCTTTGGATTTCTGTGTCGGATGCTGTCGCTTCTTCCATGATGTCAGGTCGTCAGGGGTATAAAACATGCAGCCAACGCCATTACATCAGTTTTTCTTGCCCCAGATGTCAGGAGCCCCCAAAATAGGAAGCAATTATATGGTGTGGAACACCCCCAGTAAAAAGTAAATACCATTGTTATAAGATATGGCCAAAAAAAGGATAGGTAGAAAGTATAGAGATGTCAGGATGCTGGAGGGAGGGTAACCAGGACTGCAACAGTGAATACACTCGAACATCTACATTTATGGTAAGTGTACACAACTGTACTATGTTCTTCGTGTTTCACTGTTGCAGTCATCACACTTGGGTTGATTCCCAAAGCTGAGGAAGGGTGGAGGCAGTCAAGAAGCATTAGGGCTGACTAGCAGGCCTTGTAAGACTGCTGTGGCAAATCCAGCTCTGGGTTTAGAAAAGATAGGTAAGTGGTAATGCTTGGTGAAGGTGTGTAAAGAACTCCAGGTTGCAGCTTCCAGGATGTCCCTGGTAGCGGCTCCCCTGAGAAATGCTATAGAGGTTGAGGTAGCCCTAGTGGAATGAGTTCTGATCCCCTGTGGGGTAGGTTTTCCATGGTGTTTTGTAGCAGAAATGGATGCAGTGTGCTATCCATTTAGAAATGGTTTGCTTTGAAATGGCCTTGCCGTCTGCCCCTGTAGCAAAGCTGACTAGCAACTGGTCAGATTTTCTGAAAGGTTTAGTCCTGTTCAGGTAGAACCTAAGCTGCCTGTGCATATTCAGGGAGTGCAGGATCCTTTCCCCTTTATTCTGATGATGAGGAAAAAAGGTTGGCAAATGAATGGATTGGGTTAAAGTCACACTAGATACCATCTTGGGCATAAATGAGGGGTTAGTCCTGTGGGAATCCCTGTCTGCGTGGAAGATAATGAAGGGTTCCACAGCCATAAGGGCCTGCAATTCAGAGACTCTTCTTGCTGAAGTGATGGCTAGAAGTAAGGCTGTTTTCCAAGAGAGGAATTTTAACTCTGCTGTAGCAGCAGGTTCAAAGGGAGGAAGTGTGAGCTTTTTCAGTACAAAGTTAAGGTCCCAGACTGGGGTGGGAGCTGTCCTGGGGGGTCATAAATTTTTGGCTCCTCTCAGGAATAGTTTGACCATAGGGTGAGAGAAGAGGGTGGCTCAGTATTGTAATGAGCTAAGATGGCAGAGGCATGAATCTTAATTGAAGAGAAGGATATGTCTTCGTGGAGCAGTTCTGTTAGGTAATTTAGGATTTGAGGTAAGCTGGGCATGGTTGTGTCCATTCCCTGAGACTGGCTCCAAGAACAGTATCTTTTCCACTTTTCTAAATAGGATTTCCTAGTACTAGGCCTTCTTGCCTCAAGGATGACATCCAGCACCTGTTTACTGAGGGTTGCTGGTGAAGTGTTCAGGGAATGAGCCAGGCTTTGCAGCTGAGGACACAAAATCTGGCCCTCCTGCTGGGACAGCAGGGAAGGGATCTGAGGCAGGTGTCATGGTGGCACTACTGTCAGACTGTGCAAAAGTTGGTACCAGTGCTGGTGTGGCCAGTCTGGTGCAATCAGAATTGTCCTTGGCTTGTCCTGTTTGATCTTTAGTAGAACCTTTGAGAGGAGGGGCAGAGGGGGAAAGGCATAGACTGAGAGGTTTTCCCATGTAAAGGACAGAACATCCACTTTCCATGCTTGGCTGTGGGGAGTTCTGGTGCAATATTTGCTCAATTCATAGTTCTGTGGGGAAGCAAAGAGGTCCACCTCTGGTGCCCCCACCTGTGTATCAGAAGCTTGAATGATTTGGGTTCCAGTTTCCACTTGTGTTGGACCATTAGATTTCTGCTTAAGTCATCTGCCAGTGAATTTAGTTTGCCTGGCAGGAATTGAACTTGCAGGTGCACTTGATTGCTCAAGGCTGTGTTCCACAGAGCCATGGCTAACCTGTAGAGTGGGTAGGAATGGGTTCTCCCCTGCTTGTTTATGTACCAGATAACTGTGGTGTTGTCTGTCTTTATCAATAGTTGCCTTGGAAGAATAAGGTATTTGAAGGCTGTCAGTGCATTCTGTACAGCTAACATTTCTTTGTGATTGATCTGCAGGTGCATTTGTTTTGGGCTCCATTTGCCTTGAATGCATTTTCCTGCCATGTGAGTCCGCCATGCATAGACTGATGCATCTGTTGTTAGAGTTTGTGTGGCGGGGGGTTGAGTGAAAGGGATTCCCTCGTTGTGGTAGCAGGCCTCTGCCCACCAACGGAACTCTGTCCTTAGGCAAGGAATGATAGGAATCATTGTTTCCAGATCCTGAGAATGTTGACACCAGAGACTTTTTAAGTACCATTGAAGTTTCCTCATGTGCAGTCTTGCATATGAAATTAGTAGAATGCAAGAGTCCATGAACCCTAGGGCTTGCAGTATTTTTCTTGCAGACAGCTGGATTTGGGTGGCCAGTAGATTGAAGTAGTTTGTCAAATAAATCTGTTTTTTCTGGAGTAACGAATGCCATCTGGGAAGTTGCGTTCAAGCTTGCTCCCAGGAATATAATCTTTTGGCTGGGTACCAGATGTGATTTATTTTCATTGATGGTATACCCCAGTGAAGTTAGAAATCTCTTTACAAATATCAGGTGCTGAAGTAACAATTCCTGACTGTCTGCCTGAATCAGGCAATCGATCTTGTATGGGTAAACTTGAATTTTTCTCTGCCTGCAATATGCAATGGCTGGAGCTAGGCATTTTGTGAATACCCTGGGCGCAGTAGATAAGCCAAAGGGAAGTGCAGAGAACTGGTAGTGCATAGAGCCTGCTCTGAAAAATAGCTATTTCCTGCAAGATTCCCTCATGGGGATGTGCAGATAAGCTTCTTTTAAGTCTAGGGTGGCTAGCCAGAAGTCCTTGGCTAGCATAGGACATAGCTGTTGGAGCATAAGCACTTTGAATTTTTGAACCACCAGGAAGGTGTTGAGAATAGACAGATCCAGGATAGGGCCCCAAGAGTTTTCTTTTCTGGGTACCAGAAACAGTCTGGAGTAAAAACCTTGTCGGCTTTGCTCTGCTGGGACAGGTTGAATTGCCTTGATACTAAGAAGAGAAAGTACTTGCTTTTGGGCCTCTGCCCACTGGTTGGGGGGGAGGTATGGCCATCCGTTTGGGGTTGACAGTGAGTGGAAGTAGAATCTGTATCCCTGGGATACAATGTTCAAGACCCATCTGTCCTGGGTAATGTACTCCCAGTTTTTTGCGTGCAGGGCAAGTTTTCCTCCTAAGGGTGCAAGTACTTGGGCAAGGCTTGGGAGAGTCAAGGATAAGTCATTGTGCAATTTTACCATAGGGAGGTGGCTTACTACTCCCTGTTTTTGGATGTGGGAGCACCCCACTGCTTAGATCTGTGCATAACCTGAGACTGAAGTCTTGGTGGTCTGCTGCCCCTGGGTTTGGACTGAGAAGGTCTGGGAGGGACTGGGAAAGACCAGTTTTTAGAAGGCCAATGCCTACTGAATCTAGGTGGCTGTACCTGTAGGAAATCTTTAACAGTTTGCATAGATTTAGCTTTTTCCTCCATCTTTTTGAGGACTTCTTCTGCTTTAGTGCCAAACAAACATTCTTGGTTTAATGGAGCATCTAGTAATTTTGCTTTGACATGGTCGGGCAAGATTTGTTCCTTAAGCCAAGCATGCCTTCTAAGAACAGATGCAGTGACAGCAGCCTTGCAAGATGCTTCTAAGGCATCAAAACCACATTGCAAAGTATGTTTTCCAACTTGGTTAGCAGAATGCATTAACTCTTGTAAATCTTTATGTTCTGCACAATCAGGAATCAACATCATTTTTTGTTTAATTAGTTCCATTATATGTTGCTAATACTTTAACATGTGAAACTGGCAATTTAAAGCCCTGATGGCAAGAGTAGCAGAGGTGTATACCTTCTTACTCCATCTGTCCAAAGCCCTAGAATCACTGTCCGAAGGGGTAGGGGTTTTGGCTGTAGTAGCCTTAATGTCTTTAGTTCCCTGGGAAATGGTCTCTAGATCCACAGTAGGATTTTTAAATAGGAGTTTGTGAGAGTCAGGTACATAAAGTAGATACATAAGTAGATAAAGGTATGTCCTGGTAATCAGAAGGGCAGAGTCATCAGACTCATGATCTGAAGAATCATAAGGAAAATCAGTTATTGGCCTTTTAGAGGGGGAAGGCTGGCTTTCCCTAATTAAGGTAATAAGGTCTTCAGCCATTCTAAGCATTTGTTTCTGTGGCATGTGGCCCTGAAAATGTGCTTTGGTTGTCGGTTTCTTAGGCATAGTGTGAACTCTAGGCCTGAGAAATTCTGTATTTTTGTATTGGAATGAAGTAGTTGGTTTAATATGAACATTGGAAGGTCTGAATACACCCTCAGAAGCTGGTGCCTGCACAGCTGCTCCGGACCCATCCAAGGTAGAGACATCCACAGGTTCCATAGTCAAAGAAGCATCTCGCAGCATACTGGACTCCGAATGGGTCTCAGTAGAGGCCTGTGAATCTGTAGAAGCGGGTATCAGGGGCTGCGAAAGTGCCTCACTGAGTACCGGTGGACTGGCGACTAGATTAACGGAAGCGGTTTTGGACTTATGCGGTCTGTCTCTGTCTTTATCCTTACGTTTTTTCAGAAGACCGGTAGTCAGATGGCTTATCAAAGCCATTTCGGAATGTGGAGAATGAGAGCGAAAGAATTTAGCGATAAAATAGCCCAACGATGAATAGTTCGGGTGTTGAACAGGGCACAAAACTGACAGCAAGGAACGTCGTGGTCTGGGCCTAAACAGATGACACAGTAAGAATGAAAATCTCTGTGAGGTATTTGCTTTCCACAGGCAAGGCAATTATTAATTTTTTCTGACATCTGTTAGAGCAAGAAAAAAGGATCCCCAACAGGGTACTTATCTTTTAGAAGACTGCAGGTCTGAAACTCGAAAAATGAAAATTTTAGGAGTATACCGACTGGCACTTGTGAACTGTTTCTGCTTCGGGCTCCGCTCTGCAAGAAAATCTGATGTCAGATGAAGTAGTAATCTCAGTCCTGGCTGTTTCTACCATATAAACACATAATATGCAGACTATGAAGACTTGAATAATTGTAAGTCATCATTGACCTCGGAATGCAAGTTCGCACTGTGAAAACAACAGAAATGAATCGGGCATTTCCAGGCTTTGAACTGTTCCTCTCTACTTGGGGACTAACATGTTAGGAAAGTGTTTCAATCTTATTCCAACAGGAAAGACTTACAGCAGTTGTAAGGTCTGTATGTTTAACTGTGACCTGAGAAGAGCAGTCCTTATGAAGCCAGCCCAGAATCAACAACTGTCTAACATGACAGTCTTTCCTTTTCTGCCTGCTTCCAAAATGTGTTATTTATAACAACAATTTAAAGGCCTTAACATAAGTTGGTATTGCAGTCTGAGGACTCTGGGCACAAGTTCAGAAACAATTCCAGATTGAGACACGCGCAGGGCATCATGAAGTTTAACTGTATGTATTCAGCCACTATCATTATCTTCAAACCATGCTGTCATTCCCCAAAACTCATAATTTATTATACATTTTACTATTTTACAGAAATTAAATATATGAATGCAGCATTCTGATTTCCCCCATTCGTCTCACATCACTGCTTGCATGATTTCCACCCACATCTTTGCAAAGTCAAAACTTATGCTAGACACATAGCTTAATTTTGCACTTTAGATGCACCTGATTCTTAATAAGTCTGCCATCAACAGTCATTCCCAGATCTCAGACCTGTGACACCAAGTCTAGGCAAATCCCTGTACCAATAAAGTTTAAAAGGATGTGAGGATATGACAGATATTAGCTGGAATAAACCAGACCCATGTTATGTCTGGTTGAGTTTTCTGCCATTCACTAACAGATGGAATCCAAATGGTATTCAAGAGTAGCCCCCCCAAAAAAAAATCTGAACTGGTGAAAATATAGTCTCAAACTGTACAAAGCACAGAAGTTCTGAAGTGGCTGTGGTTTGTGCAGTTTCAGTATTCAAGAGTGATAAAGTCTGGTACACTTTTGTCAGGGAAAAAAATGTAAAGCTGAATATCGTCAGCATAAGACTGAAAACAAATATATGTACCTTGGAAGCCCCCCAAAGTGGCAGCATACAGACCATAAACATCACATATGTCCCTATGGAACCCCAGGTTCCAGCAAATGACTGCTTCAGTAGTTAGTCAATCAGATCACGCACTGTATGTTGCCCACAATGTACGAGGTACACCATCCAAGAATGGTGCCAGAGTATCTACAGTCTGATCTCCGTTGCTCAGTGTGCTATGTTGCATGGTATCAAAAAAGCACCAAAAGATCAAGGAGGTTAAACATTAACTGTAACCATTGATCTTGTGACATCAGGAGCTCTCCTGTAACCTAAATAGGGTCTGTCTTTATGTCCTTAGAACATAGGCCTGATGGATTAAAAAGGTCATTAAATGTGAAATTGGAATACGTGTGAGTATAGAGCATTCTCTGTAATCTCGTGTATAAAAAAAAAAATTTGAAGATGAAGTCCTAATTTTCCAACATATCTGGATCCAGAATCCTGAGAATGGTGTTTAGCAAAAACTTTATTAGTAAAGGTGGGAAAAAGCTGTCTCATTGAAGATTGAACAATTTGAAAAATAATTAGTCCTCATGAAATCAAGGCAAAATTGTACCAATCCTAAGATTAGCACAACAGTAAAATCAAATTCATTACGTCATCAAATTCAGTACAGTGAAAGTCAGCTGAGCAAAAGGAGTGCAAGTGTCTCAACTGATAGCACACTTACCTTTGATGCAGGAAGGTCATAAGACTGTGCATTCTGTTGCCTCACCAGACAATTAGATTTATTTTTCCATTACTGGCATTGCAGTATAGCATCAGGGGTTATTGCAATCCTTACTATGGCCTTCTCTGAATGAGATGCTGAACCGTGGCCCCATCTAACTGAGTTGATGGCCAAATTTTCCTGGTCAGTATAAATACTAACTTGGCTCTCACAAAAAAAAGAGATTATTGGCCTAGCAAAATTAACCCAGTCAATAAAGCATACATAATAAAATAATAATAATAATAATAATAATAATAATAATAATAATAATAAGGGATATTCATGTGAGACACATTATGACACCCAGTGGATGCATCATGTGGGAAGGACTGCTTGATCTTGGAAACCTTCTAAGAAAAACTAAAAAAGTGCAGCATTTTCACACTGAAAAACTTAAAAAATAAAAAAAAAGCTTTACAATTTGGACCACAAGCTGGAATGCCTACCTCTCTAAAGAGTGCTTCTGGATGATATGATACAGCGGAAATCTCACGAAAATTATTTTCTTTATTGAGTTGGCAGATGAGCGCTCTTCCTTAACATTGTTGCTAATCTGCCAACTCAATAAAGAATTCAGAAGAACTAAGGCTTCCAGAGACTTTGCTTTATTTAAAGCCATAGGATTAAAGACGTCCTTATCAGGATGAGACTGCAACTACAAATGCTCAAACGTGCTTTTAAGGATGAAATAAGCAAGACAGAGATTTCACAGAGGAATGTAAAAATATACAAACATCCTTATTAGGACAAGAAGATCTACACAAGTGACCAAAACACCCTCTATAGGATATTACATGCAACAGGACATCATAATACTAAAAGATTAAAATACAAACATACTCATTAAGATGAAGAAAACTAAACAGTCAGCCAAAATGCCCTCTATAAAAGGTTTTAGGTAACAGATAATTCATTGTTTTTCCTTAAGCCTACAATGATACAAACATCCTGATTAAGATGATGAGATCAAAACAGCTTTGCTAAGAAGCCCTCTTCAGGACATTTCATATTACAGAGATTTATTGGTATAACGTCATTACTGGGATGGCCTTGAATGAAAAAGCTACTTAAATATGCCAGAAATGTCCTTCTATGGACATATCACTGCTTGCCCAACCCTGGAATAGCCACTTTCCCTTCTATAACGTTGGGACTGTTTTCTTGTTCTATTTGCCTTCATGGATCCAGCCACAAAGCAGTAAGTGACCTGTTTTTGTTAATCCTGAGTTCACCTAGGTTACTATAGGTTTTTGTTTTTCAGTTATAAAATGAGCAAGAAAAAATGACTAATCGGATTTCTGGCTGCCTATGCATTAATTCACTTCTGCCCAGGGAAGGATGAGAGTGAGCAGATATTACCAACATATCCATCCTGGGAGGAGGGCAAGAGCACTGGCTTTCCACTTGGGTGACTCAAGCAGGAAGAGCATTGGGAGTTATAACTATGCGACACAGGCCAGGGCAGAATGCACTGCCATTGTGCAGAGCCATTTACTGAAAGATTCAGTGTGCATAGGCATGTTTATGATGGCAGCAAGCAGCATGCTGTAGAGTTTAATAAGATGTAGAGGGGTAAAGAATACTCCATTATGGAAAGGTAGACTCCCCAGTAGCACCAGCAAACTGGCATTCTCCCTACCACCTCATGGACTGATAGAGCTTACTGGACAGGAGTAAATTGGTCGGAAGGCCCATGGCTATCTTGGAAATGGAAAGGGATTAATGACCATATTTCTATTTTACTCATTTTGAAACACAGGTTCCAAATAGTCAATTAAAGGTATTTGTTTGTTTTGTTTGTTTGTTTTGATTATTTTAAAAATGTGGGTTGAAGGGGAATATATATTGGTAATTATTGTTTTAATAAGAGTTTTGATTGAATTCAATATTTTAGAAATAGGTTTTTATTTAGTAAGTGTAAATCAGATTTTATAAGTATAAAAGTAAGTTTGTTTTAGAGGTCATTGTGCTTTAACATAATTGTATCATTTAATTATTGTATTAATTATTTAATTGATTAAGATGTATGATTATAAAATATGGGAGAAATTTTGTGAACTGTTCTGATGAAGTTCACTTTTTTGTGGATGAAAGCACTAAATTAACTTTTTATTTTAATAGTGGCAGTCCGCTTTACCAGCTCACTATGGTACTTTGTTTGTTTTATTAAAGTTTTAGCCGCCAGTATCATTCCACCATGTTGTGTTTCTCTATCTTGCAAATACTCAGATTTCAAACCTCTGTGGAAGGAATGGCCTAATTAGGTGCAGGTAGAAGAGCTATCAGGATAGGTCTAGTGAGGAAGTGAAAAAAAAGAAATTTAGCAAAGAGATCAAACACAGAAATACTTAAAGACAATCTGAACTGTAAATCAATTTAAAAAAATGCATAATGCTTTTAGCGTCTGTGCTCTTACTGGGAAGTGGCTGCCATGATGTTTACTGCCTTGTTGATTTTTTGCCATTTGTGAGCTATTAAATTTGCATCATAACATAGAATAGCTATCCCTCTAGTGCCATTATTAGCAGAATAGAACACATTGTGAGATGGCGTCAGTCTAGTGGAACATTGTTTGCTTAAAATGAAATGGCACCAAACAACTGAGGAAATACAGCAGAGTTCAAAGTAAGCTGATTTTATCAGAAAGTTGCCATTTTCAACTAAATAAAGTTGTGTTATCTATTTTCAGCCAAAAAGCCCAAAAATAATGAAACATTAACTACAATGGCTGAGTTTAACCCTACAGAAACATTCAAATTCACAGAACCACCTGCCTGGCCATCATGGAGGCAGAGAATTGCACACTTTTAAATTCCATGAAAGGAAAGTGGAGAAATAGAGGTAAACACTTTATGTTATAGACAAAGAAGTGGAAGCCATTTATAGTTCATTTTCACTTTCTGAGGGCCAGAGTGTTATATATATTAGACTGTACTAAGGTCAATGAATATTTCAAGAGAACAAAAAAAAAAAAACATTAGTCATGAAAGGTAATGTTTTCACCACTGTATTCAATCTAAAGGATAGTCTACTGAAGGTTTTGTGAGGAGTTTATCTGAACTGTCTGAAAACTATGGATTTGACCCGCCAAAAAAAAAAAAAAAAGATGAAAACTTTAGAGAGAGAATACTGACAGGATTAAGATGATAGTGAAGTGTATCAAACCTTACAGCTAGAAATGAATTTAACTGTGGAAAATGTCATTCAAAGGTAATTTGGATTACCAGTGAAGCTGAACTATTAAACAGACAAAAATACCAATATCAGTACAGCAAATGATGTATGTGAGATAAAATGCAAGGGGAATAGCAAATTCAGTAAAAAAAGCATGACAGTGGCCACAGTAAGCATTTGCATTTGAAGCTTATGAACACAAGCTTGGCAAATGCAGAAGATATAACTGCTATGTGCTGGATTTGAGCAGTGTGACGCACATGGTAGAACATGTAAGAGGTGCAGCAAGATGAAGCATTTTGCTCATATATAAACTAAGCTACTAAAATAAGTAGCCACTGAGAAAGGTATTCAAAAATAATTTTGTTTGGGTTCATTGACTGGTATACCAAGCAGAATCTCAGTGGCAAGTCAAACTCCCAATAAATGGAACCACTATAAGCTTTAAAATTGATAGAGGGGTTGATGTTACTATAATATGATCTGGTACTTACTGAAGCATACCAAAGCATTTTCGTTTACATGACACAGAAACAGAAATATCCAACCCTGCAGACAAACTGACATATATAAGAAGATTCCCAGCAATGTCTGAGAGGAAAGGGCACAGGTACGAAATCTGGGTCTATGTCCAAGAAGGTCCATATGTAAATAACCTGCTCAGTAGAACTGTGACATGTGAGTTAGGGTTAATTGCAAAAATAAATAAAATCAATGTAGATACATTTGGTGAAGTACATCTGCCTAATGTCGACACTGTTTGGTACACCTTCACCACATCCAGAAGAGTACCATTGCTAACACTATTTAAAGTAAGCAACCGCTTTGTATGACTAAAGGTGTAACTGAACTAACTGAATGGTGTGCACCATTGGTTCCAGTTACTGGAAATAATGCATGCTGTTTAAAGAAAGTTAAATCTTGAAATTATGACAGTGAGGTTCATTTTACCTACTCTAGAGGATATCGCATAAAAGCTGGTTGGTGCTGGAGTGTTTCCACATTAGACATTATCAAGTGGGTTTTGACATATGTCCCTAGACTGGCATAGTCAAACGTTAACAACCCTTATTACTCCAAGTTGAGATGTAACCAGAAATATATCAGGCCATTACTGAGGAGTCTCAACAAGAAAGTCACATGTCAGAGAGCCATACTCAGGTATTCAAACCAAGGATGATGAGGTTCATAGCCAAGCAATACATTCCAGTTGCATCAAAGGCCTTCCTCAACTAGCTATCAGACATAAAGTTGGAAATTTCAAATCCAAAATAAATTACAAAGACTCTCAGCATGTTACAGACCTGAATATGTCACTAAAACTTGTCCAGAGAGAGAGAGAGACACCGTACAAGACTTCAAAGTGTTTTAGTAGTTTTCTAGAGAGACACACTGGACAAGACTTCAAAGTATTTTGGCTGTTTGTCTAACCCTTTTCCTTCTGCATGTTATTATCAGGCGTGAATAACCAGAAGTGGGTGTGAAGCTTACATGCTTACATGTTATTGTGAATCTAACTACATCTGTGATCAGATAAGTGACTGGTTTCCTTTTTTCTTTAATGTAAAACTTTAATCATTACTGTTGCAATTACTTCAAATGCTGCTTTTGAAAAAATATTTGCCTGTCAAAGTGTGTACAAAGTTTTAGAATTTATTTACAAAGTGTTTACATTGCTTTGAATTCAAAACTATTAGATGTGCATCAAACATAGCATAACTGTTATATCACTTTTAATGAGAGAATTTCTCTCTTTCCTTTGTGGAGATGTGATGATAATAGTGAGTACAGCTTTAAATACCTACATGTATGTGAATGTGTACAACAATTTGTGCACCTTTAAGACTATGTATACCCATAATGTTTTTAGAGTCTGGTGTACTAGTTGGGAAGATGCTGTTGTGATGTTACCTTCCTTCTTGCTGTGCTGCCATTGTATGAATTATTAAAGTTGCATCATAACTTCAGATATCTGGTCGAATGCCATTATAATCAGCAAACAACAACAGAACTGGGGAAACACTGATGCTCATCATGCCGCAATTAATTACAATTAATTACAGACTCTTCCAAGAGTTGTTTGCATAACAGGTAAATCTGAAGATACAGTACAAAAGGGAAGCACTGCATGAACAAAAGTGCTTATTAAAATGCACACAAAGCACATATAAACATTACCTTAGAACCCGATTAAATAAAGGCAGCAAACATACCATTGGCTAAACCATCTTAAGAAAAGTAATGGCGTGACAGGAGCATTAGTGACTACATATATATATATATATATATATATATATATATAGATATATATATACATACGTGTGTGTGTGTGTGTGTGTGTGTGTGTATATATATATATATATATATATATGCATATTTATATATAATGTGTGTGTGTGTGTACATATATATATATATATATATGTATATATATATATATGCATATTTATATATAATGTGTGTGTGTATATATATATATATATATATATATATATCTATATATATATATATATATATATATATATTTATAGTTCCCCTTCACAAGGTCGAATGGATGGAAGCTCGAAATTCATAATCTCGAGACCAGAATCTTGAACGTCAATTCACTCGAAATTGTGAATGGGAGCTTTAGGATTAAAAAAATAAAAAGTTAACTTACCTTATTGCAGGGGGGCAGGTCCCCCTGTACCCTAGCAGTTTAAATGTGAATATTTTGTGACCGCACTATAGCAGAGGAATGGAAAATCTTCTGTTTTGCGCTTATGTGTATAACGTGGAATGGGAGATTTCCCTTTCCTTCACTATAGTGTGATCTCGGAGTAGGTATATTTAAGTAGGGGGGTGTGGGGGGTGCAGGAGGGCAAAGCCCCACTGTGAAAACATTTGAAAGGTGTTATTGTTTTTTTGTCCCTTTCATATGTTTGAGTTTCTCTAAATTCGAGATTCTGGTTTCAAGTTTATGACTTTCGAGTTTAGAGAAATTCGATCATATGAAGAGGAACCACATATATATATATATATATATATATATATATATATATATATATATATCTATATAAAATATATATGTTTGTGTGTGTGTGTGTATATATATATATATATATATATATATATATATGTGTGTGTGTGTGTGTGTGTCTGTGTATATATATATATATATATATATATATATATATATATATATATATATATACAGATTGTACACATATGTGGGTTTTCTTCAATTGTTGGGAGTTGCCAACAAAATGATTACAGTTGTGAATATTTTTATGGTGCAATGTATACATTGTCAGCTAAATCAACTTATAAAACGATGCACCCTTTTATTCTTGGAGTTGCTACCAGAATGATTACTCTCACAGCTGTGATAAATGGAAAAAAGTATAAGTGATTGTGAAGCACTATGCTGCTGGCATGGAAATATCCTGGTTTGAACTTACTCACCTGGCAGAGCTCAGATGAGGTATTGCATAGTGGCAGTACTGGTTTATTTCTGGATTGTTCAATAACACACAATACCTTGAAAATATCATGCCAAAATTCCAAACAGGTAAAATGTTATAAACCTGCACAGCAGTCAGTTAAAATATGCACTGGAACTATGTCATGTTAAAATATACCACAAAATAAATTAACTACTAATGTAAAATACAGGCTGAAAATAATGCCTATTTTCTGAGTGTGTCAACCCCCCTGTCATGGGCATGGGATAGAAATGATTGCATATTGTGCTTATGTCTCCCAGTACCTGCAGGAGTACATTAATACCGGTGCCATGCACACTCACCCTGTGCCTTACTGCGTATACCTCTACTTGACCCAAGTTTGAAGAATGAAAATGACTCTTTTTTGACTATAGTGAGATATGCTAGCAGTTAATTTGTCATTCAGAAGATTTCTTTAAAGGTGAATTTAATATAGCAGATGAATCTGGACAAAACTTTTTTGATAATGTTTCATGACTGACAGTGGTATTTTTCATGTTTATATGCAGTTCTTGAGGTCGCTCTGAGCACTAAAGTCCATGATTGTTTTTAGTAAGGTGGTCAAAATCCATGCAGTGGATTTAAATTATAGAGAATACTTACAGCAAAGCTGCCTGCATTCAGTTACTATTTCTGTCAGCAACTGACATGTTAGCTCAGAAGATGTGACAGACTTAACGACAGTAGACATGGGGAGGGCTTCAAAGTGTTATTATACTTCAGGTGACTGTATGAGTTTACTGAATTATATAATGGAAGGTTTACTGGGTATAATGCATGTATTTACATAGCCTGGTAAGGTAGCAGAACTAGAATATCATGCCAGATTATAAACAGTGGTACCAAAGTGAGGGATAGTATTTGTTCACTTGAGATTTGCTGGTTAATAGGGGTGTGACAGCATTAGAGGTCTGAAATTCATTGTGAAGACAATACATGCTTATAGCTGGCAAGAGGCATGGCAAAGCATTGTTAAGATGGGTTTAATGCAGATAAGGCCAGTATCTCATACTATATATGTCACAAGGTATAAAATAGTTCCCCCCCCATAATGGGAGTATCAGAAGAAATCTGCCAGTATAAGTTGCATTTGTATGGAGGAGAAAGGGGGGAGAATGGATTAGGCTAGGCTTAGGGCAGGTAGAAAGTTTAATGGATAAAGATGCCAGATTTTAGGAGGTATGTATGCAGCAAGACAGATTATGCTCAGAGTACGGATGCCCCTAAATAGGAAGTGAAGGAGCTAGACCTTAAAAGGGAAGTTGATGTGCAATACAGAAGAAAATCTGGAATTCAGGAATGGAGGTGGACACGGTGATGGGGATCCCTGCATGCAGACTTAAGAAGGTAGATCTTAGATGATCTGATACAAGATCCAAGGAAATGAGCAAAAGGAATGGGAGTAGGTAGCAGACACTGGGATTGTGCAGACTACAGATCTAAAGAAGGAAGGGCAGGAAGGGAAATCCAGCGATTTTGGGAACATTATGACCGTGCTTATTGATTTAAGAAAGGCATGATTAGGATATGAACAGATGACACCTAGTCTGCAGAGGATGTATGGAAATATAATCAGAAAAGGTGAACATTGGCAGCATAAAGCAGAAATAACATGGAAAGGTCTGTCAAGGGTAGCATTAAAAAGCAGGTGAGTGCAGGAAATTAAAGGAGAGTGAGCAGCTTTGACAGACGTGGACAATGGAAAGTGTTTATGGGAGCATAGCAGGCCTGGTGGAAGGTTCAAGAGATGTAAAAATGACCGAAGTTGTTATGACAATGGTAATAGTGATATGTAGAAGATGATTTTGTATTGTTCATCTCTATCTCAGGTGAAGTTACTGCACAAGAAAGGGATGAGGAACAGTTCCTGTTGTAAATGCACACAAATGGATACTGAAGTCCTCAATATCTGGTACATGGGAGTTTGAAATGCTCAGAACCTAAAGAAAACTGCAGTGAAAGTAAAATAAGACATTTCTAGGTAAAAAGGCAGAACAGAGATGGGGTTGTTTGCCTCCAGAATGGAGGAAGGTGAACAAGGATGGAGGAGAGAGGAATGGAAAAAGTGGGAGGTTTAGGCCAAATATAAAGGACATTTGAGAGGTGGAGACATGCCTTAGTATGACAGAACAGCAATACCAGACTGAAGAGTAAGGTGGCCTGTTTAGAGCACATTTTCCTCTAAGAGAAAGCAGAATCTAGTGTAAAAAAATGCATTCTTGTCATGAATGCATATCAGATAGGAGTTAACTGTTGTTTCTGCTGTGTGATTATCTATTTTCACTGCAATGAGTTCTGGTTATGGATGGTTTCTGGGCTGTTGAAGTTTCTAGAATTTCTGTCTAGGTAAAGTTCTGTGTTGATATGTTGATATGTATTATGCCTTGCCTCTGCTCTACTTTACAATAACAGAACTCATTTTGTATTTTTTTTTGCTCTCTTCGTTCATTCGGATAAATGCAATATTACTATAATGCTCAAATACACAGCCTGGAAAATAATTCCCTCCCAGATGAATAACTTCAATACTAAACCAAAGTCAAAAGGCTGAATGGACAGCAGAGAGGAGCAGATTTATAAACTCTTCTATGCCAAAGCTAAAAGTGGTTTGGGCAGGCCTTATAACAGCATGCTAGAATATAAGATGCTATGCACAGCAAGAAATATAAGGAAGCAGAGGTTCTCTGGTGAAAAAAGAATATGCCAATGGAAAGAATTGTGTGCAACCTGTGTCACACATTCCAAACTGCACACGTACCACAAATGATGTAATGCACTAGTATGTCATGGCTAGTGTTTTGTGATGGAATGGCTTGAGTACTCTATTTAAGAGCTGTGAACATTCCTTAGTCTCTCATGTTGTAAAGACAAAAAGACACATATTTATAAAAAAAAAAACAATGGTGTTTAGCTAGCAATTTGCATTTCTTTATTAAACAGTACTGTAAAAGCATTTATCCTGAGCACTACTTTCAGTAACTTAATAGCAGTGCTTCACTTACTTCACTACTTATACAACATAAGTCCTGTTGTAATGACTACTTTTTTTAATTGCCAGACAAAAAAAAACACACTTATTTGCTAGCCATATAAATGCCAAAAACAATGTCCTTCTGGGTCAAGAAATACAAATTTAATTGAAAGATGCTTTAGATTTAATTTACATCTTGCATGAGTAAATGAGTCCATCCTTCAGCTAAGACATTAAACTTTGGTTCCATCTCCTACAATTGGTGGTATCTCAAGTGAATGTAAAAGATCCCTTAGTACTTATTGAAACGAATAGGTGCCCTTTATTTAATATAATATAAAAACACTATTTACATTTTTACATGTTTATAAGATGTGCATATTTACGGGCACACATACACACATTTCTATTTTTTACTATTTATCATTTTACTTATAACATTCTCATTATTTTGCCATAATTTACCCCAACTCCTTCTTCCATAACCATAATCTATGTGTTCACAATACATCTGACAAAATCCATTTACCATTAAAAAATTCATTCAGCCTTTCATTCCAAATAACACATATCACACAAAATAAATTCTTCTCTAGTCTCCTCACATATTCGTTCTTCTTGTTCTTACAATATCCATACATAATGATATTCATATCTATATTGTTTATGTCATTCTCAAAAAAATATTCATACAATTTCTTTCTAGAGTTGCACCACTCTTTTATATTTCAAAAAAGAAAAAAAAAAAGTGCTCTGTTGTCTCTTTCTCTCCACAAAATAAATATACGCTTAAGTTTTGTTTTAGATGGCATTTTCCCATGATAACTGGTAACTTATTTATTACCAGTTTCTAAAGGAAATTCTGACACTCTACTATCTTGGTACACAACTTTTGACTTGCTTTAATGGTTTTAATCACTTCTTCTGGTGTTTTTCCCATGGGTTTACATAATCATATTATTTCATCAAATTATTATATCACATTTGCCTATCTTTCTTTATATCATTAATTTTTATTTCTATGTTAGTATTTTTTCTTGATATTTTTTTAATTCTCATCATCTCCCAGAATTTTTTGTACTTGTATTTAAACATTCTCACTATTAGTTTCTCATTCTCTTCCTTCATTCAATTTAATAATCTACATAAGTTTCAAGAAGCAGAAAAAAATAACTGGATTTAGTACCCCAACTCCCCTTCATTTTCACTCACATAAAACACACATATTTTCACTGGGTTTAATCTTGAACCCCATATGAATGAAAACAACAGTTATATAATTTCATATTTTTCTAGGGTCATATAAACATTTGACATATTGATATTTTTCCTATCAATAAAGATTTCACCAGATGAGCTATTTTCCTAAATGTTAATCTATATGTCCTCTGTAGAAGACATAGTTATTTCATTTATTTTGTCAAACCCTCCTACTGTGTCATTACTATGTTATTTCTCACAAATGTATTTCTATCACAGATGCTTCATTCACTGAAAAATATACACCTCCAGTTGTCATCATATCACTCAAACTCTTACTTTTATCTTTATTCAAAGTAATTTCCATTTCTTTTAAATACACATTCAGACAAAAACTTCCCTCAGTCATATTTTGTTCTTAGCAACTACCACTATATTATCTGTACATGACAGATCTACTGGAATCATCAGCTTTTTTTTGCATCCCATATCTACCATCTTTCAATTTATAAGCTACTTCACTGTTGCATTCATTACCAGTGCAAACAATGTTCCCCTCATGGGACATCCTTGTGTTATACAACACTTTGTGCACATTTCTTTACTCAGCTACCCAGTCCCTAACACTCTCAATTTATTGTTGTGATATGCTGACATGTATACTCTCCTATCTCTTTTACCTATTCCATACTTCTCCATAACATCCCACAAAGCATCATGTCTTACTGTATCAAATGCATTGCTAATATCACGCACCATAAGTTTTACAGCCTCGCTTTTTACTTATAATATCATCCACAATTTCTCTCACAACCAATAACAATTCTTGACATTCCTTCTCTTCTTGGGAAAAAAAAAACAAACACTTTTTATACTTCTTTTTAAATTCAAGCCATCCTTCAGGACAGTTTTCTTAGAAGTCCTTCATGGTTATATGATCCTTCCATAACTCTAATACTTCCCACTTTCTAATTTCATCCCATAATTTTTCATTTATTCTTTTTATTTCCATTCCTATTTTAATATATTCTGCTTCTTCTATAATTTCCATCCATATTACTAAAATTGTCTGAAAAAAACTGTCAGAACTTTATCACCATCTTCTACCTCCAAGACGTCTGATAATGCAAAATAATCAATTACATATCCAAGTGTACCTCTTCTGTAAGCCCATTGACTTTTGATCCGCACAGCTAATTGATTATATTTTATCTCTGTTTCGAACACCTTTACATTTCTTCTTACATTTTTCCCCTTAAATCACAATTTAAGTCCCTTGCAGTTATAATTTTTATGTTAACCACCATGTATACTAATATTTGATGAAACAGATTGTCTCTTTCTCTGCTAGCTATAAATTAATTTAATGTTCTAATTCTATAAACATGTTCTGCTCACCTCACATCCACAACAGTTAGCTTTCACATCCTTACTAATGTTGCATCTAGTATTTTCACTGTTTTGTTAGACAATAGAGCCACTCCAGAACATTCACTTACAGCTCCATGTTATATTTCCACCCTACAGTTGTTCTGTTTGCAGTCTTTCTTCACTTAACAGGAATCTTATATCATCTAACAGAATAACATCCACATCACATTTGACAAACCTTTCCAGTATCCCTAGCCATCTTACAGTGTTAATAGTACAGTTCGCATTGACTGAAAGTACTCTGACATTATTGCTTTCCCCTTCGTTTCAAATTTAGGAGAAATACTTTTACGTTTTCATTTCCTTCTTTTTACTCTTTCACCAATTGGAATATTTTTCTTGTGTTTGTTCACAAATAATCCTTGATCCTCAGAATCAGATTCTTTTCTGGTGAGAACTTAAAACAATTAGTATCAATCTCTTCCCCTCATCTCTCTTCCTGCATGGACTTTCTCTTCCTCATTTTTCCCTCCATATTTTTCTTCTTTACAGCTTCTTCTTCACCTAGTTTACCCTCCCCCAGGCTCACTATCATTCCTCCTGTATGTTTTCTTCACTTTCTCTTAGTTTTTCATTTACTGTTTGCTTTTGACATTCATACAAATGTGTCCCTTTTTTACACAACCTGCATTCTGGCACACAACTTCCTGCAGTATGTCCTTTCTTGTCACAATCATGAACTGACCTTGTCACAATTGTTAAATAAATGAGAAGAGTCCTCACAAAAGAAACATGATTTAGGCTCTCCAGCATATCTTACTGTCCTTCTATGACCAGCCACAAAAATAACACTTGGCAATTGTTTTACCATGGTATTTACACATTTCAAAACAATCTCCAACCTCCATCCTCCATTTCATAAGCTTCTCTAATCTTTAGTTTATTTTACAGTTTTGTAAACAGTTAATCATACAAATGAAATGCTGGGATTTTAATATACAGTGCATTACTGCCAGTGACCGTTTCACTAATTTCTAGTCTTTAAGCATGAACTCCCGACATCTTACTAGGATCATATTGAGGGATCTATCCAAAGCCATTGATTTCAAGGAATAATGCTTGGTGCATCACATATTAACCGAGGTATTGTATATCTGGGGTAAGAATCACATAGTGTATTAATCACCGTAGATACGACAATCAAATTTGCATTCTTGATACATCAGTATATGAGCTTTAGAAAACTGACTTTCAAAAAGTCAAGAATGAAACAGTGAACACTCAGTCACTTTCTCTAACTTTTAATAAAGAAGTATGAATGCTCAGCACTTAATAATGCTATTACTACAAATAAAAAAATATAAAGTGCCGCATTATTAACAGAAGCAGTACAAAAACAGTTCTTTTGTAGGTCAGCTGTGCCCCTGTGCCCACCAACATGTGGGACACTGCTCTTCCACACCTATTTTTAAATAAATATACCAACTTCATTAGTGCAGTCCCTCAGAGTAAAGGGAATAATTGGTTTTCTATCACAAAATTTTAACCAAGGCATAGCCAGGGGCCAGGTGGAGGAGAAGGCATGCCTGCTCTGCATGCCAGGTTGTGGGGGGCTTTGAAAAGGCTGACAGTTTACAAGCTGTCAAGCACTTTTCTTTTAAAAGTAGCAATAACTTATTAGCTTGCTAATAACTCATCCCTATAGTTTTAATTAACTGAAATAATCATTGTCACTTAATCACAGGATGGTGCCAAATGACTATGTTTGCCAGAATGTTAAACTCTGCTGCTACATGTCTACTGCAAGGTATAGGATCTGTGAGTTAGTATACGTAGTTGGAGGGGAGGGGGGGGGGCACCTCCCATATCCAGGCTATATTCGAGTATAGTCTCCTGTAAAAAGAGATACATTTCTCTCATCTCTCCCTTTTATGAAATAGGCTAATGTTTATGTTATGAGCAATGCAAATATTGTGACTGAGACATTACACTATGCTGCTGGAACTTGGCATCTAGGCACTAGGCACTGTCATCAGTTTATTCATTTGTATATATGTATATGTATATGCATTTATTTATAGCAATTTTAAAATATCCTAAAATCCTAGTATTGCTGCAGACACCTGTGTTGCTATACAAAAGTCCTGCGACATTCATGATGAGAAATGATTATACCAATTACACCTTGCTTACTTATGTGCCACAGCTCAAACTGTTACTGTTTGCCTTAGAACCAATTAAGTCAGTATGTGGCTGTAAGTTTTGAATAAAATACCTGGCATGGTTTCTAGTAAAGTAACCTTCCCTCAAATAAAAGTCATGATAATCAAAGCAGACCTGCTCTTGTGAACAGCAGCAAATTTACTAACCACAAGCATTTGACATAATATGCAGAATAATAGTGATGCTGTAACAGCCTTTGCCAAAATCAATCTGAAGTGCTTTTTTTCCTACAATGTAACTTTATCTGTAGTATTAACACTATAATATATCTGGTAGAGGTTTTAAGCTCCATGCTGGACATCAGAACAGATCAAAATGATGTTTAACTCTTTTATAAATTTCTATTGGAGCAGTTAAGTAAGCGATAATAGTGTTCCTGTTGTGAAGCCTGCTGTTTCACATCCTGGATTTCCTGAGGGTTTTGTATACTAACACTGAATATCTGGGACAATACTAAAGCCACTCTCTGTTTAGAATATTTTAAAATAATTGCTGTAATTAAATAAATAAATAAATGAATGCATACATACATATATAAACAAGCTGTGGACAGTGAGCCAGATTCTAGGATAATAGGGTAGTTTGTTACAGGGCCTTAGCCACAAAGTTTACACTGCCCATGTCCCCCTCAGAAAGGTACACCAACAGCAGAGTAAGTAAAGTGATAACACATTGCAAAATGTAAACCATGATTACTGTTCTACACCACACACAGTCAATTTATGCCTTTGAATTGTAATTACACTTCATAGGTTTTAGTGGTAATGATTTTCATTACACATTCAAAGTGTAACACATCTCTAGCTAATGCTATCCAAATGTGACAGGATAACACGTTCTCTGAGCTCTGCCTAATACTAACATCAGTGGCATAGGGGCATGCTACAAATGCTGAAGGTGGAACATTAGTAAGAAGGGAATATGGATGGTTCATAGGTTCATAGGTTCATAGGTTCATAGGTAGGTACTAGGCTATTGGCCCTGGGGCCTATACAAGGCCAGCCAAAAAGGTACCCTGGTTTTTGCCACCCAAGAAAATTATTTTCCTGTGCGACTATCGAGCAGAGCCACAGAGGGGATCCCTGGGGTGAATTTCCTATTTCCTATCCAATCATCAAGATTTTTCTTGAAGAGTGCTAATGAGGAGCTTTGTTTGATATAGATAGGTAGTTTATTCCAGAGTATGGGAAGTCTCTCTGGGACAGGAATCTATACCTCCAGCATGATCTGTTTATTGTGGTGACAAGGTTTAGGTCCCTAGAGGGTGTAGCTCAGAGGGATTGGGATTTCTTTAAGTGGAGCATGTCCAACAGCTCTGGGTTTGACATAGCTTTGTATGTTAGGCAGAGATCACCTCTGAGTGTTAAAATGTTCTGTAGAGTATGTTTGCAGAATCTATGAGCTGTTAATAAAGTACATGATCTCCATAAGGACACCTATACCAACAACTACTATAATTCCTCTCATAGCTGCATGTGCCTTCTCTACTCATACTTCTGTATGAGAAAAGGGCAAAAGAATTTGCGTGCATGACATCTGATACAAAGAGAGGGTTGAGAAAGACTTGGGCAATCTACCATTTTTATTTCACACTTTTACTTTATGAAGAGTGCCCCTCCCCAATCAGGTGTCTGGCATGACAAATGACTGCACTAAACATGGGCTTATAGCTGAATCAGGGTTTGATCTGTGGAACTCATGAAACGCTCTAATCATCTGCTCTCCCCTAAAGTACTACAAAATGTACTTATAGACTGTTTCCTGTAGAATGTCTTTCATGCAGATGACTATGCTTTGGTGTATGAAGTAGGTGACACAATGCAACTCTGCTTGGGCCAAAACATAATCCAGAACAAGGTGAGGTGTATAAATGTCTATGGTTTGAACAGCTACATGCAAGAAAGTATGCTTTCAGCATAACAGGAAAATAATCCATCCTTATTTATTTATTTGCAGTTTGTTAACTGGGAAAGTCCACTGGGCCATGCAGAGTCTGTTTTCAGTGGAGGCACGGGGAATAAAAGCTCCTCATTACAGTAAAAAGAAGACAAATAAAAAGAAAAACAAATTGAAAAATGAAATTAAGTACATAGGAAGTAATACATTATTTATACACTATTGGATAACAAAGCTGTAATAACATTTAGTGAACATACAGTTTTATACATTGGTAGTATGGCATTATCTAACAATATTCTACTACAAAGTTGAATGCAAATTTAGCAGTTCAGTATGACAGTGTAGAGAATTTATAGATTGTATGGGTCTAAATCACCACATCAAATGGTGATAAGTTCGAACGCCCTTTGTTCGAACCTAAAAGTCTGAAAACCCTAAGCAGCAAACTCACGGAACAGCTATTTTTTTTCCCAGGGAAAAAAAATCGCTGCTCCATGAAAAAAAAAAATCACAACTTTAAAACAAACTGAAGTGCCCCCCACACCCCCCTACTTAAATATACCAACTCCGAGATCGCACTACGGTGGAGGAAATCGCAAAGGCCCGATGATGGCCCACCGATTTTTTTTCCTGGGGAAAAAAAATCGATGTTCTGTAACTTCACGGTTTAGGGCTTTCGGACTTTTCGGTTCGAACAAAGGGCGATCGAAATTATCACCATTCAATGTGGTGATATAGACCTGATTGTACACAGCATAGAAAGTGGAGGCAGAGAATGTCATTAGAGATAGGTATTCAGGGGAGCTGAGTGCAAGAAGAGTTCCAGGTAGAAGATATGTAAGGGTGGAGAGAAATTTTGAAGTGGGCAGGGTTTTGGATTGTTCTGATAGCTAATGGCGGAGCATTCCAGATCTTGGCTAAAGAGTAAGAGAAGAGAAGTTGGCCTGGTGGCAGGTTAGGTTTGTGAACCAGAACAGGTTGCTGATTCTCAGATCTAAGGGGCCTATTTGGGAAGTAGAAAGTGAAGACAGAACTGAGGGCAGGACAATCAGAAGGTCTGAAGATAAGTTTGTGGGCAGTAATAAGTTGTAGATACTTGAGGTAGTTTGGAAGTTCCAGCCATTTTAGGGAGAGAACGCTATGCAAGTCTAACTATTTCACTACTGAACATTGTTCTTGTCCAGGTTTTTCACTATAAAGAATTACAGCTACCACGAATGTTCATATTCTTCTTCTTCTTTTGGCTTTTTCCAGTTAGGGGTCGCCACAGCAGATCATCTGTCTGCTCATGATTGGCAGTTGAGTTTTGCGGTGTCGAGTTGCCAGCTCAGCACCCAACGTTCCACAGAAGGCGCGCACATACTCACACCACAAATGGTCATATAAATAGTGTTATTATTAGTGTAGCCACAACTGGACTAAACTGAGTTGTTTAGGGGCCAACCTGAATGAAAGACTTAGCATCTGTATTTACTATATGCTGATGCTTTTAGTTCTTAATATCACCCACATGCAAAAAACTTCCATTTCCAAGAAGAGTAGGCTCACCCTATTAAAGCTATGTTGCACTAAGAAGTATCTTGTTTCAAACTGTGCTAGAAACTTCCTCACAATGCCATAGCGATCATTATATAGTTTGTTCTACTTCCCCCTATTCTTCCCCTTCACTTAACCATTTTTTTCTACTCTTTTAGAAAGAACAGTCCAGGAAAGCTCTTTACCTGACCTCGACTCTTCTCTGGTCATTAAGCACAATGGGCTGTATTAACATCTGCCCCTAAGAACCAGAACCTGTATTAAATGGTCAAAGGCATTGTATGTATTACTACCCTCCATGTTTTAAACTAAACAAAAGTTGGAAACTGTACTTTTGTCTTAATAAAGCACGTCCGTGGCATGTATACCTACTGTGGACAACAGAGTCTCATAATTCCTCCTCCTATTCCCCGCTGCCTCAACCTCCATCCCGTCCAGACTCTACTTAGAGTAGCTCTTAACCTGGCTTATTCTACAAAATTAAATAGTAGACAGTAGAGAGACATTTAATCTGCTAAATCCACCATATTGGGTAGAGCTACTGACCCGCATCGGTTATTACATATAATTTCCCACCGGGTAGTCCTCTGGCTCCCTATAAATTAGCTGCAGGTCCTATCTGGCTAAATGATCAGTCCCTGCAAGTTGGACACAGATACCGACCTGGTCCTACTGATTGTTTACAGTGAGCAGCTTGCGGTAACTGGGTTCAACCCGCTCCATTCACCCTCTCTGTGCTCGGGCTCACACCGCTCCTCTACCCAACCCCATTCCCACCCACCACCCCATATCCTTAAATTTATACTTCTCTAACCACTCCCCTTCTCAGAACAAACACTCAGTCACAGCCATGTACCCAAATACAGTTTGGCCCCAAATTACTCTATGGGTTGGGAGGGTGACCTAATGGTTAAGGTGTTTGCCTTACAAACACAAGGTGCAGGGTTTGAATCTCACAAGGGATAATTGGCTAGGCTTAAAATGGCTCGCAAGGGCAGTTAGCCTAGTACTAACCTATGAACCTATGAACCTATTACACCCCTTCCCCACCTAGTTTCTGGTGCAAACATCTACTACCAAAATGCCTTTTGCTAAAAACTACTCTGTTAAAAATAAAACCAAAAACTTTCAACTCCCACTTAATTACTGTCTTCACCAGTACATTCTAACAATCACACTGCAACTCTTAACCAGTGTAGCCCACTTTAGCTCTTATCACATCCACCAAAAAGAATCCACCTCCCCTCACTCCACCTCCATTTACTATCTAACAACACCCACACCAGTCAACTTCCCTATATGTAGCTCCAGCTGCAATATAACAACACTTCACCATATGCATGTCCTTTCTCCCTCATCCTAAAATTTCCATCATATCTCAGTCCTATGACAAACAAATAGTCAAACTCCTTAAAACTATAATCAACTTAGTCGACAAACTATCTGGCAGTGGTGACATTCAAGCAACTACAGTCCCTGTAACTCAACCACTCAAACTTTTATACATTCACAACCCTCCAAGCCACAATCATGCATCCTAGGAGAAAATCTGATAGACTTCTTTTAAATATTAACATAAGAAGCTTAAACAATAAAGTCCATGAACTGCATGCCAGCCTCTTCCTTTACACTCCAGATATTGTACTTCTCAGCGAAACTTGACTAAAGCCTTCCATAGCTAGCAACAAAATACTACCCCCAGGCTATAATATATTACATGTAGACAGACTCACAAAAAGGGGGGGGGTGTAGCCCTATTTTTCAAAGACCACCTCTCCACAGTATCTTTAGATGAAAACCACCAAGCCCCAATAATGCCGAAGTTATACTTGCCAAATTAAAAGTAAACCCCAGAAAACATATATATATATGTATATATATATATATATATATATATATATATATATATATATACAAACACACACACACGCATATATATATATCTATATATATATATATATATATATATATATATATATATATATATATATATATATATATTATATACACACAAACATGCACACACACACACACACACACACACACACACACACACACATATATATATATATATATATATATATATATATATATATATAGGTATCTACATGCCCTCTGGGGATAATCTACAAGCTTTAGAAAACATACTACACTGGTGTAATACAACACTACCTCAGGAGACTATTATTATGGGTGATTTCAATATTAACTGGTTAGACTGCAACCCCCCAAACCCCAAAAACTGCATAAACCTGCATGGCTTCACACAGCTTATCCAGACACCCACTAGAATCAATAAACCAACCAACAAACATTCCTCCCTAGATTGAATATTTATTAATGGGCCTGAACTGTACTCTTACTATGGATGTCTACCAGACAGTCTTACTGACTACTGCTCAACCTATTTACTGAGGAACCGAGCCAATCAACCTAAACAAACAACATTTAAACAAGTAAGAAACAAAAAACACCTGAACCCCAATAAGCTCATAGATATACTCAAACAATGTAACTGCACACCCCTGAAACATTTTCCCATACAGGATGCAATCGACTACTTTAACTATACTAGACTATCAAGCCTCCAATAGAAATATATGTGTCAAATCAAATCACGCCCCATGGTTAACAAAAGGAACACTGTTATTACTTAAATCCAGAGACAAGGCATGGGTAATATGGAACAAAACAAAGTCCCAACCCACCCTACTACACTACTACAAACTTAGGAGCAAAACAAAGCAGCAAATTAAAAAAGACAAAATTAATTACTACACTGAAATACAAATTAAGCATCGCAATAATCCACAAAGATTCTGGTCAGCTATAAATAATATACTTCAACCAGGCAAAGACAGGACACAACCGCTCTATTGGCATGTACCAACAGTATCAACTATCACAGGAATAATGATAACTATGTATCCTCTCTCTTCCTCGACCTATCAAAAGGCTTTGATATGGTTTCCCATAGCAAGTTACTAAATGTACTCTCAAGGCAACACCCCCTACTTTAATATTCTAACTCAGAGATCGCACAAGCAGGCACACAAGGCAAACACACACCCACACAGTACAGTCCCTCACACACACACACCACAGACACAATACACACTTACACACAGCATTTCCCCTCACAAATACACTCACACACACACACACACACTTGCCAAGCCACTCTTGCCTAGTTCCAGGGCTACATGACTGCATGGCAACAAGCAGTCTCTTGGTAACAGTCTTTATCACCCCGACTACCTGTGACACTAGGTGTCCCCCAAGGCTCAATCTTACGTCCATTACTTTTTCCATATTTACAAACAACCTACACACCTTAACTCCAGAAGCCTCTCTCATCCAATATGCAGATGACTCAACAGTAATATGCGCCACACCTACAATACATGAACTACAGACATTAACTCAACAATCCTTCCTAGCAGTTGAAACCTGGCTTACTAGCACCCAGCTAATATTAAATCCCCAAAAAACAAAACTTATTATTTTTCAACCCAGTAAATCAACATTAACCACTAATACCTTTAGCATTATGTCACTAAACAATACCATTATTTCCCTAACTCTGCATACCAAACTCTTAGATTTTGAAATTGACAGCAACTTAAAGTTCAACATTCATATTTCACAAACAATTTAAAAAGTACACAAAAAATTAGGAACTCTGTATAAGAACAAACAGTACTTCACCCAAAATACTAAAGCTACCATTGCCCAGTCTCACTTAATCTCTACTCTCCTAAATGCAGCCCCATACTCACGAGCCTAAAGAAATCTGAGCTTGCAAAACTTGAATCTTGCTATAACAAAATTACCAGATTCACTTTAGACTTACCATCTAAAGCCCACCATTGTGTGACTCTCAAACAACTCAACTGGCTAGAGCTCTCAGACCTCCTTCATTATAACCAGTTAACTATGGCCCACAAAATACTGTATGAACCTGAAAATTACCTGCCCTACACCCTTACTTCAGCCCTATGCCACCAATAGAACATTAAAATCCACTAAAAAGCACCATATAAAAATCAGCATAAGCAGAAATCAAGCAGGGGACTCCCTCTTCTCTAGTTATATTGGAAAAATGTGGAATGCACTGCCAGATAATATTACATCCATTACAACTCTTTTCCAGTTTAAAACAACCCTAAAAAACAACTACTAAACAAATGGCTGTGCCTTTGTTTTGCACCTATTTAACCTCAGCTTCTAACACTAGCCTCATCACGACTAATCACAACCTCTAGTCCTATCTACTACATAGGCCCCTGCAAACTAACAGCACTCAAACTGCTGTATTTAAATCCAAGAAAATTCTGAGCCAACTTATCCAATTTCTCCCCACCTATTTCCTAGGTAAACCATTGTGTTGCAATAAAGTCTAATGTTGTCGTACTTGTCACATAATGTTGTTGCACTTCTTATTCCCGGGGATAACAATGTGTTGTAATGTTGTGATTCTTTAACTTAGGAATATTATAATTTAGCTCAAATCTCATCGACCTGTACAACCCATGTGTCAATTATTGTACCTTTGTGTACAATCTGATCATACAAATGTAATATCCAGACTGACTAAATACTACCTGTATGTAAACTAACTGTAGGTAAACTAACTGTATGTAAACTACCTATAGGTAAACTAACTGTATGTAAACTACCTGTAGGTAAACTAACTGTATGTAAACTACCTATAGGTAAACTAACTGTATGTAAACTACCTGTAGGTAAACTGACTGTATGTAAACTACCTGTAGGTAAACTAACTATATGTAAACTACCTGTAGGTAAATTATAGTTATCTCTGATTGTCTTTTGTTTCATGTGGAGCTTTTCTCCCTGGGCCTCCACTGAAAATGGACACGTGTCCAGTCTGACTTTCCCAGTAAACAAATGTAAAATAAATAAACTAAATGAAATAGGAGTAAGAAGAGCAGTGCAGTGATGGCTGAAGGTTTCGGAGTTTGTTGCAAAGTTTGCAATTTTATTATAACATGTCTCAAGCTTTGCTTTCAGAGTGGTTTGGAGGTTGGTACGTATGGGGGTGCCATACATCAGGGAAGGAATTGGGTAAGTGGAGGCAAGTCTTTGTTTGGAAGAGGAGCTAAGGAACTGGATGTTACTATAGAGCATTCCAAGTCTTTGATGTTTTTTTTTTATCTTTTGCTGCAGGTGAATATCAAATTGTAGTTGTCTGTCTATGATTATCACAGAGGTTTTGTGTGGTTGACAATTTCTATTTGAGTTTTAGTGTGGGAGTAGATATTAAACATGGCTTTGTTTACAAGGGTTGCCTTTTTCGGGTGAAAAGTATGATCTTGGATTTATTAGGGTTAAGGGTTAGGTGTTTTTTAAGCAATCCAGGATTCAGTGGTGGAGAAGGCTGTTTGGGTTTTGAGTTGGAGTTCAGAGATGGAGTCAGCTGTGCAGATGATAGTAGAGTCATCAGCATATTGGATAAGGGCCCCATTGGTAATGTATGAGTGGAAGTTGTTAATGAAAATATTGAATTGGAGGAGACCAGGTATGAAGCCTTGAAGGACTCCAGTAGATGTGTGATGATAGTAAGAGAGAGAGTTTTTCCATTTGATGGCTTGTTGTCTGTCTTTTAGATAGCTAGTGAATCAGTTGAGTGTGGTGGTGGTGGGGGGGTGGGTCCAAAATTGGAGAGTTTTGATAGTAACAAAGGGTGAGAAACTGTGTTGAATGCCTTTGAAAGATCTAAGAATATGGTAAATACTATTTTCCTGTTATCATGAGCTCTGTTAATAGTATCTAGGAAATAAATCAAGGCGGTTGTAGTGCTGTGGCCAGGTCTGAACCCATGTTGTGTGAGGGACAGGCGGTGGTTCTAAAGTTGGTTGGGCATAAGCTAAAGGGGAATGTACTTTTCCAAAATCTTAGAGATGGGGTACAGGATAGAGATAGGTCAAACACTGGCAATGTCATTGCTTTTGCTGATTTTGTGAAGAGGGAGAATAAAGGCCTTCTTCCATAATTTGGGGACATAAGATTCTTGGATGGATCTGTTGATTAGGATACTTACAGGGAATGCAATGGCTTCAGCTGCTATCTTTAGAAATGTTGGGGTTAAATTGTCAGGAGTGTTGGAGCAGGGATTGAGTTTGAGGAGTAGTCTTTTAATGGTGGAGGTAGAAATGAGATTGACAGTGAATTTGGAGATAGAACGGCGGGTAGGTTCAGGGGTGGAGGTGTTAGTGGAGATGTGGAAGATGGGGGAGGTTTTTGGTGAAGCAGTGTTACTTAAGGTGCCCTTGCTATGAGGGAAGCTAGTGGTTATGTTGCCTGTTGAGTTTATAAAGAAGGACAGGATAACCCACATGTAATGGGCACCATTATGTACAACACTTAATGTATATCAAACACATTTTCCTCTTCATGGCATGTTAGACTCCTTCCACATCTTGCAATCCTCTGATTTTTTTCTGCATTACATTTCCTCTTTATTTGTCATACTCAACATTTTTTTTGCTAGCAAGACTCTACCATTAATATGTTCCCAAAGCACATTCACCTCTTTCATTCAACTCCAGTCTTTCAAACTCATCAGATTTGTAAACATTTTTACTTCCATGCCATACAATCACACTGCACTGCTTTAGCATCCAGTCCTTATTTTATTATTTACTAGATTTGGTGTTCATTTTTTAGTATTTTGTAATTTTATAACTGTTGAAATTGTTTATGCTCTTTCCCTGCTTGTATGTTGTGCATTTGCTCCAGGCTGAGCATGAAATTGACCCATATATATCAGTGCTTTACCCCAGTAAATGAATTGAAAATAACATTAAATAAATACAGTGCAGGACAGTCAACATTCAACAGTGGTGTTCTCACCACCTTATACATATCTTTAGCCCTGGCCAGTACTATATCAAGTGTTTTACCCTTTGTGTCACAGCTGCTCCAAATTACCCGACTCAGTGTCTTTACACACTCATTCTCCATTCTCACTTTTCATGCCAGAATGTACCAGTCAACATCAGGGATTTATAAACTGCATGCGAAATAGCTTATTCCTGTCCCCTTGTTACTTATTCTACCTTTCAACCAAATATCGCATTTAATTCCAAGTCTTATACAGAATGATATATGTCTATACCCATAAAATATCATCCCCATATATTTTGAAACTTGAGATAACTATTGGGCATATCTTTTTGCCAGTAATCCTGGTTTCCATTAACTCTACTATGTCTGCACACTCATTTCAGTCATTTGTGCCTGCAGTTTTCTTGTTTTATTTTCCAAATACTTTGTCTTACTAATTATTATCTACTACTTGCTACTCAAAGTAAACAAACCTCACAACTTACATAGAGACTCCTTATACTGTTACAGAATTGCGAAACACTGGAACTCTCTTCCTCAACATATTCTGTCCATTGAACATACTCATAACTTTAAATAGGCACTAAAACAATACTTCTTAACTCACTGGTTATGCTGCTGTTCTCCTCCTGACCAACCTGTCTCCCTCCCTCCATCCATGTCCTTTTTCATGCTCTCATATAGCCTCATACCCTTCCTGATGGGGATATTCCTACCATTCATTTGATCCTTCTGAATGTATTGTATAAAAAAATGCAACTGTATTTACTGTGTTAATGATGTCACTGTTTATTAACAACTACTTGTAATTTTGTATGAATTTGTAACCTTATGACACTCTTCTTTATATAGTTTTTATGGCTTTGTATATCAATATTATTTTCTGGAGCTTTTCTCCCCAGGTCTCCACTGAAAAGAGGCAATTTGTCCAGTCAGACATTACCCAGTAAACAAATGTAAATAAATAAATAATAATAAATAATCCCCCAACCTTTCTGCAATCTTCTGTTTTCCTTACTTTAACTTTACTCTTACCCCACTTCCATCAGTCTAACCTCATTCTTTTAACTGTATTCTAATAACCACTATATATATTCAACCTTCCCACTTTAGTTTAAAAACATACATTAATATGTTTACCCAGTCAATCTCTCTCTGCCCATATTTTAACTACGTAGCCTCTCCAGCCATATACTGTCCCTTTTCGGGGAAGACCTGGAAGCAAGTAAAAAAAAATACATACAGCAGATATGTCTGCTGAATAAAAATCATTTTAACCATAAAATACGTAAAAAGAATGGAGACTTATGTTTGTTCATTATATAAGGAAGTTTATTAAATGTTTTAATCTTTGATTGATTTTCAAAAATATGTCACACTGCTACAATACATAATCATAAAGAAATATTTCAGAATAAAACATATTAACCTTTAGAGTGTGCCATGAAACTGTTATATTTTAAGGGCTTTGTTTGTTACAGGGACTGCCACATGTTAACATATACCTATATGGTCTCATCGTCATTAAAGATATTCCATGAAGTGTAGAACTTAAAGGAAATGTTGGGAAGACTGGAAGATGTGGGGTTTTTATCTTAAGAGCAGCAAATGTACTTTTGGAATTGAGTATAATACTTGCAACATGCAACTGATGTGCATGTCTAAAATGCCAAAAGACCAAAGCAAAAAATAATTATGGAGACTTCATTAGTCGCAAATGTTAAAATGATAAAATCATATTTGGGCTTTCTAAATTGCTATGAGAGGTTCTTACTAAATCAGGCCAATATGTTAAACTGGTTGTATAATTTACTTTGCAGAATTGTATTTTGAACATGAGCTATACCTCTCAACAGTATAGATTTTCACAGAATGCTTAAATATTTACCTCATATATTTGGTCTGTTCCTCATAAAATGTGTGGTTTACTAGGAAAAAAATCACTGAGGACTGAAGTCTCTATGTAATGACATTCATTTGAGTTTCAGACTTCATAACCTTCAGAAAATGCATGGCAAAGCAAAATACATCATTCTACCTGATTTTTATACGAATAATATAACAGCTCAAGAAATTTTATTAAGCACTTTTCGTCCATTTAATAACATGAACTTCTTCAGATAAAAGAGCCACAATACTTTCACATTTAAATATCCCACCATAATGATCATGTGAGATGTCATCTGACAACAGACATTCCTACCCCTCCTTTCATTTTAAAAATAAAATAAAATATAATGTAATATATATATACCACCACATAAATGAATACTAAAAACATATACTGCATAAATACAATTTATCTGTCCAAACTTTTATGTTTCAACAAAGTATAGAACAATAATTATTCAATCCGGGATGACAATATGCATTTAAACGTATTTGCCAAAGCAATTCTACTTTATCTAATCTTAAAGTACTAGGTCCACCCCTTGGATCAGGAACATTCTGATCTATAACGCAAAATTTTAAAAAATGGTTCTGATTTAGAGATATGTGTTTAGCTAGTGCATTTTCCAATTTACCCCTACTAATACTATATACATTTTCATAAACCCGTTCTTTAAACTTTCGTTCAGTCTTTCTAAAATAGTAGGCAGGACATCTTTGCCACTTAGCTAAATAAATCACAATTTTTGAGTTGCAGTTAAATCTCCTATTACTGTTGAATTTCATGTTGTTTACATTATAAACCTACCCAAATCTATGTGTTTACATGCTTGCAATAAGAGGTTGAGAGGTATGTCTACAACCTGGGCACAAGAAATAGGCCCATAAGCATATGAGAGCTTTAGTCTTTTCTGATATTTGCCAGATATAGCAAGCTTTGTAGTTGTTAAGATTAAGACTGGCCTTATTACTTTTCAGTTACTGTTGCATACCTATATTTTAAGCATATGTGATAGGCTGAAGAGATCTAGTAAACTGTTTCCAATTTTGCTGAGGAAAAACAAGACAAATGCAACTGAAGCTTAACTAGTACATTATGCAATATGTTTGTTTGTGGAAGACCAAAGACAAAGAATGTCATCCTATACCTTTTAATTTGTCTGAGCCATTTAGGCCTTTGTGTTCCCTATTAACTCATAGGCCATAATGGAAACATTCTCTCTTGGAAGATAACTTGCCCCTTTTGGTCACAGTAGTCATCTTTTGGCAGCAGTGGTCCTTCTCTCCTTCAGAAACAGTACTGCAGTATGTAACTGCCACATTACTAAGAAATGTCTCCTGTCTCCCTGCAAACCTATCAAATCTGTTGGGCATTATCTGTACTCGTACAAGGTTGCTAAGGCCTGGAACTCCTTACCTGTATCCATCAGATTGATACTCTCCCTCCCACCTTTCAAAAATGCTCTGAACACTTCCTAGCTAAAATCTGACTCTTCTTGCTCAAAACATAGTGTTAATATACGTGATAGGTATTTTAAAATAAAGTGTGGTGCCTGACTTCAGATGATAAGGAGGTCTGGTAACTATTCTAGAAATAAACCATTATACGTCACAACTGAATGATTATAACTAAACTGTAGATGCATATACAAACACAGCTGAGTAAATACATGCAGAAATCTTTCCACACGTACTAAGTACATATGTATTTTGCAACTTTTAAAAAACTATCTGAATATGGCAAACAAAGATTTAGTCATTCTGTTTTTTTTTTAAATGATATTCATACATTTTCAGATCTAGTGTATGCAGTTATGCAGCAGATTTGGTTGACATACTGCAATGATTGGTAGTGATGCATTCTGTTCAGCAAAAAAACTTTATAGATATTCTCCTGCCTGACAGATTCCTTCCACAGTCATCATGGATAGTACCTTAGCTGATACACTTACAGGAATGGCTATGTTAAGGATATGGTGTTAAGGATAATAATTTGCTTTCATCTAGCTGAGCTCACAGTGCATATTCAATAAGGGAAATCATCACTGCTACTTTGCACTTCTTTAGAAAACTGTGCACTGAAGGCAATGATGCATAAAACCACTGTTACACAATTAGAGGTAATGATCTGTTGTGGTGGAAATCTATTAATACTGTAAGCAATAAAGTAAAAATGGTCTCAGGCAATAAAATTAATATTTTAGTAATAACAACAAGATATGGCACTTATTTTGGTATGATACCATAAATATAAGTTCAATGAACATGTAGATGGAAGTAGGAGCATGATGGTTATAAATCAAAATAAATAAAGAAAAAAATATGTGCCACAGAATAAAACAGGGGAGAATAACTAAAAGTATGTATGATGTACATCAGAAAGTGTGAAAAAATGATAAGTACGGCACATGAAAGACACAGAAGTGTCATCAAATATAACTTTTTTCAGAGTTTAAAGACAGTAGAATGCAAAAGTGCACTCTAGCTTAATTTTATAACCCAACCTATATTCACGGTCACATCGTAAACTGCTTCAGTGCCATATTGTACTGCTCAGGTATTTCACTATTCAATCAGATTTTTATTCTAACTCATTTGTTCATCAATGGCCTGATAATGTAGAGGGGTGTGACTATGACAGGCCATGCATCTTAAGGGGGTGCTTTGCACATCTTGGTTTTGATGATAACGTAAGCCTCAAGTTCTGCACTTTTATGGCCATCTGTTATAAAAAGGATGAGGACGTGATTCATTTATTCATGTAACAGTGGAGGTATGCCTTGATATCCTCATTAAAAACAGGGGAGGCATTAAAGATGTCCTAAGACTCACAAAGCCAACAATCATTCAAAGATATGTAATGCATAAACATACATTACAGGTAAAATTCATAATCTCCAATGCAAATAAATGTAAAGCACAAAAAGGTATCAGTATTTAAAATATAGTACGAGGTGTAGATCTTAAAACTCTCACACTATTTGACTTCAAAACTTGATTTAATAAAACATTTCATTATGTTAATGCCAATTTATTGCTCAGTGACTAGTTCTAGATTTATATTCCTTTACAAATTATTGATTAATCCATAGTTTCAGAAACCTATTCCAGCATGTGGTATCTGACCTTGCAGGAAGTAAGAAACATATATTTCAAAGTCTGAATGATATTTGACATGCATCAAAATTCTAGCAGCCATAAAGTTATTTCACAGTAGTTTAGCATTCTACTGCAGGGAGAATATTAATGGTATCATTTTTGATAAGAGTGCAGACATTTGACAGCTGTAATGAACACCGTCAGGTTGTGCTATGCATCATGTGGGTCATTTGAAGCCCTGCATTATAATACACTTCTTTGTATGGCAGTGGGGGGTTCTTGATAAGAATTTTCATAACGTGGAAGCTAAATAACTATTAAACTATGAAAATGTAGAAAGTGAAGCAATGTTACAATGGCTTATTTTCTATCAATGTCATTCCATCTTAGTAAAAGGATTTTTAATATACTTTATGGGCACTACAGGCAAACGAGTTTGCAGAGGAGTTAGGAGGAAGCAAAGTCTGACACTGGCATGCTGTCTGTTAATGAAATGTTGTAATGACAAGCATTATGTCAATGCCAGCATCATTCAAGCATGAAAATAAATGATGCTACTTGCAAAGAAACAGGTTGCGTTATACAAGATTACAGCAGCAGCATTTTTAACACATTTCTGAAGGAGTAACAATCTCAGAAGGTAACATCCCAGTGCTTTAGGCAAAGGATTGTTCACAGAACTGGGGAGTATATGGCACTTATCCCCCCTGCTGATGAAATTGATTTTTTCCCTCTTACCATTCCATCATTATTCCAGCTCTTGTGTACCATCGACACTGGATCACCCAGCTACTCTATGTCCCCATGATGTATAACAGTAATTGCAGGGACCAGGCACAGATTGCAGGTAATGGGGATCAGCATGTCTGAGCTTCTGCCCAGAGAGTCTTACTTTGACCTATCCTGTTACTCCCCCTTCCCTTCTGTGATAGAGTGGTATGGTCCTGAGGGATGTGCAATGTGAGATCTGTGGTGTATCACTCTGCTTCCATGGCAAGTTGGCCAAGTCCCACTGTCCCCCACTGACCACACCTCCTCTGGCAATATCCCTACCCTCCACTAGGGATCATCATCTAGAGATGGCATTATGTACAATTCTCCCAGGACAGGCATGCCCATCTATGCCTGCCATTCTGTCAGTGTCTGGCATGCTAATCAACTGGGTTATTGGGGTCACAGTCAGGGCTTTATCCCTCTATGACACTGGAGCTGTTCTGTTATATTTTTAATGCCTTTGATGAAGAACTGCTCCCATTCCAACATAGTGTTTTCTGTGGGTTTGCCACATTAGAGTGATGTTTGATGTAGCTGGCAGTGAAATACTGTCATACAACTATATCTACTCTTTGCCCAACTCCAGTTAAATGATACTCAGAATGCTGTAACTGAAAGATCCCTAGCTAAACTGGTCACTGTAAAACTTAGAAAAGATCAGGGATGTTAAACATTATGTTTTTTGAGATGTTGTAGTTTATACATTTTATATATATATATATATATATATATATATATATATATATATATATATATATATATACATATATATATATATATATGGAGATATGGTACTAGAGTGAACAACAAGTGCTCTGACACTCAGTAGAACAACATCATAATGTCAAAGTTACCAACATGAACACATTCTGTGCATCCTCTGGGGATTAATCTGGAGCAGACTAAACCAATGGTAAGTGTTTTTCCATAGGTTCATAGGTAGGTACTAGGCTATCTGCCCGAAGGCATTTATAAGCCTAGCCAGAATGTGCTGGCTTTCACCGCACCCTTAGATTAGTTCCCTGTGCCTCTGTCCAGCAGAGCCATTGAAGTGATCCCTGGGGTAAACTTTCTGTTTCCCATCCACTCGTCAAGGTTTCTTTGGAAGAGTGTTAGTGAGGAGCTCTGCCTAATGTAGATTGGGATCTTGTTCCAAAGTATGGGAAGTATCTGTGACAGGAATCTATCCCTCCAGCACGTCCTATTTATTGTTGTGGTGAGGTTTAGATCCCTAGAGCATGTGGCTTGCGAGGATAAGGTTTTCTTTAGGTGGCGCATGTCTATCAATTCTGGGTTGGACATGGCCTTGTATGTCAGGCAGAGATCACCTCTGAGTAGGCTGTATGCAACCGAGTACAGCTGTAATTTTTTCAGTCGAGCTGCATAGGTCATCTGTTTGAGGCCAGTGATCCTCTTGGTGAGGTACTTCTGTGGTCTTTCCAGCTGTTGCAGGTGTCTTGTTAGGTACATCCCAAATAGGGCATTGTACTCTATAATGGGTCTGATGAGTGATGAGTAGAGGGGTACAATGACCTCTTTTGATCTGGATGCGAACCCTTTTGTGATTAGGTGGGCCACGTAGAAGGATTTTCTAACCACTTTGGCAATGTGATTATCAATGGTGAGATTACTATCTACTTGGGTCCTCAGATCCCTTATTACGTCTTCTGTATTTTGGGGACTACCACCTATGTGGTAGTTTGTGGGTACTTTGTTTTTTCCAAAGGGGATGACTATGCACTTTTTGGCATTTGCTTGAGGCCATGATTTTGACCCCAGGTATCCGTCTCAGTGAGACCCTTTTGAAGGATGTCTGTGTCAGCCGGAGAGTCAATTATAGCCTCTAGTTTGCAGTCGTCTGCAAACTTGGTCAGCCATAGTCCTCCTGTGCTTGCCTGTACCTCTGAGAAGTATATGCCGAACAGGAGGGGTCCTAGGACTGAGCCCTGGGGAACTCCACTTGTAAGATTTAGAGTCAGACATAGCTCCCGCAACTCTCACCATGTGGGTTCTGTCCATGAGCCAGTTGGCAACCCATCTTGTGACATAGGGATTTATGTTCAGGCTGGTAAACTTGTCTATAATACTAGAATGGGGAATGGTGTCGAAGGCCTTTGCGAGGTCTAGGTAGGCTGTGTGTACCACCTTTCCCACATCTATAGCCTTGGTAACTGTCTCAAAGAAGTCCACCAGGTTTAGGAGGCATGATCTGCCCTTAACAAGGCCAAACTGGATAGGGTCTAGTGTTTGGAGGTTCCCAATGTCTCTGTTAATGAGTTCCATGATGATACGCTCCATAGCCTTGCAGACCAAGCTAGTCAGGCTTATAGGGCGATAGTTTCCGGGGTCTGCTGTGGCTCCACCTTTGTGGAGCGGAACAACTGCTGCTGTGCACCACTCTATGGGTATGTAGCCTGTAGAGAGGCTGAGTTTGAACAGTGTGTTTAGGTGAGGGGTTAGTTCGTCTTTGAGCTCGTGTAGGACGCAGCCTGGGACACCGTCCGGTCTCATTGATGCTGTGTTTTTGGCTTTGGAGAGGGCTGTTTTAACATCAGTGTCTGTGATTTCAGGGACTCTACATTCTTCTGGTATGGTTATGGGCCCTCTTGAGGGTGAGAGAAGGATGAAGTTTGCGCTGAACCTGCAGCCAGGATGTTGGCGATATCGGTCAGTTCAGTGTATTTTGTGCTATTTTGCACTAACTCCAAGCATATGTGAGCAGGGGGAAATCCCTCCTCAGCTCCCTACCCCCTGCTAATTATATATACTAACTCTGAGCTTGCACAATCCCCTGGGAAAGGAAATACTCCCCTACTCAGGGATTGTCGATCTCGCATACCTGTCAATCACCTGTCTATATCAACCAAATGGTGTTACTCAACTGGGCGTTGGACCACTTGCCATTTGCTCCAGACTTGCCATTTGCTCCAGGGCTGGGCACCCATATCTTGTTATCTATATTTATCTATATTTATCTATCTATATATATATATATATATATATATATATATATATATGAAATATATATATATATATATATATATATATATATATATATATATATATATATATATATGCATATATATATATATATATATAAAATATATATATATATATATATATATATATATATATATATATATATATGGGATCCGGACACATGTTCGACTAGCGTATGTCCTAATCACAAAACATTGAACACACATACATGAAAGTGCTTAACATCGACAAGCGCTTCTGTGTATGTGTGCCTGTTTCGTAAATCAGTCTACAGTGTGGTTAAGTGAAAATTCCCTTTTCCCCACTGTAGTGTGATCTCTGAGTGAGAATAATAAAGTAGGGGGGAAGCCCCCCTGCAGAAACGTAGATTTTTTATTTTTGAACTACACATACACGGAAGCGCTTTTCGATGTTAAGCACTTTCTTGTATGTGTGTTTGATGTTTTGTGATTCGGACATATGCCAGTCGAGCATGTGTCCTAGACCCATAGATATATATAGATATATATATATATATATATATATATATATATATGTGTGTGTGTGTGTGTGTGTATAGGTTCCAACACTATGGTAGACAGTGTAGACAGTGTGTTTGGTCAACATGTGTTTAGTGATCTGGTTTTGTATACAGGTGGTCAGCAGGTGTGTGACATCACATAATTCTTGGGACTTGAGAGTACTCCCTTTCCCTGATTTTGTGTGATCTCTGAGTTAGTATACTTGAATATATATGTGTATGTTTACATCTATTTTAATATACACACACACATATATATATATACATATATATATATATATATATATATATATATATATATATATATATGTATATATAGATATATAAGTATACCTTGGGACCTGGACTGTTTTCAAACCAAGGGTTCCCCGCACACATTTTTAGAGCTATACATAAATGCATGCATTTAGATTCAGTTTCCTAACTGCTTTAAATTATATTTTTTGTATAATACAGACACATTTGTTAGAATGTATTTTAACTTTGTAGTTTTGACATTTTTTTTACAGTAAGTAGTGAACAAAATGACAAAAGTATCCATTTCAGAACATTTGAATCATAAAATGTCACTTCACCTGCTGTCTTGATAATTCACCCATATCCATACTTACCAATTACAGCCACTTTATTGCCTGTGTACACATTAAATGTTTGAATGTGATAAAAATACCCACAGTAAAGTATTCAAATCTACTTACACATCAGTCCTGCAAAGACAGACTAATGATGTTTTAACTTTATTAGCTCAGTAATGACTATTTAACTTTATCAGCTCAGCAAATTTAGTGCTTTTATCCACAAACATTCCCAAAACCTAGTTATTATAGTTACATTGCATCCTTGTCAGATGTATAAGTCAAAAAGATTAATAACAATAACAACATACAATGTAACATATTTCAAATTTGCTTCACATGAGCACATAGTTTCCATAGTAAAGCATTCAAACTTAATTCACACACAGCCACATGCATACTAGTCCTTCAAAACTAGATTAAAATCTGTTTAAAATGATGATAAGAACATAAGGCACTTTCATCCACAGATAGCCCCTACCCCATATTGTTATGGAGAAATACATTACATGTACTTTACTGGCAGCTTTTGATGAATTATATGAAATTGTTTAAAGATTACTAGCATCACACCATAAGACCCAGCCATGTATAGCAGCACAGTTTAAATAGAAGTGTATTTATGATGAGAGCAATATAAATGTTAATAACCTGATAATATATGCTAAGTCACTATGCACAATCTCAGCAGAAATAAAGGTAACATGAATAATTCCACATTAAAATCTATTACTAATGTAGATACTGCTGTTGGCACACAACTTTGCATTTCAGTGCCTCGTCTATGAATGTAGTGCCTGATGCCCTCAAAGAAGAAATGGCCTATGCTGCATTAATTGGTCTTGCTCAAAGTCAAAGAACAGGTAAATGAAGGTGGAAATATTCAAAGTCTGCATTCTTGGTACATGAAACAACTCATTAACAAGTCAGAGCTATAGTCCTCTTGGCTAACTGCCAGACATAGGTTCATAGGCAAATAGGTAGGTACTAGGCTATCTGCCCAAAGGCATTTATAAGCCTAGCCGGAATGTGTTTGCTTTCACAGCCCCCTTAGATTAATTCCCCTGTGCCTCTGTACAGCAGAGCCACAGTTTTAACTAAATACAGAAATCCTTTACCATCTGATCTTGTACAGACTACTGTATCGCAATATTATGCACAATGGATAGTGAAGATCAGATGGTTCTGAATTTCACTCCAAACAATATACACCCCCTTTACATTTGCATTAGACTGTAAAGGGCTGTACATAAGGTAAAGGAGGACATATTACTAAGACACAACATGTTCAGATTATATTATACACATCAGGCCTATTAATGAAGTAATTAATTCCTTAGTCTAATTACAAAGTAAAACAATTAAAGACAATACAGATGCTGTGGCAGTTTTAGTTCAACAACACACAAGTCAAACAATAATCAGAAATATTAATGAATATTAATGAATAAAACATACTGTTTGTTGGGGCAAGGTGTGCATGCTTACAGAACACTTATATCTCATTTTTTTACCTCCCTACATTTTGTACATTATCGTGAATAGCTATCCCCTCTGATATTACCCACCACAGGTCTGATCTACCTAAATGACTGACAATACCTCAAGGTCAACTGTACCACCAGTGCCAAATTGTGGTCAAATGGGGCCCTATGCAGGGTAATGAACCAGACCATCACCAGCTATACCAATATTCAATTACTTGACCGTCAATGTCTAATTTTCATAAAGCATTGTTCAAACCTGTCAGTGTACAGATGATTTTCTTCTTTACTTTTACAATTATCATAGAGATTTGGATTTCATTTACCTTTATTCCAAATTTTACTGCAAAAGCATTGATAGCCATGTTCTAAACAAAAGAAAGCATTCTCACAATGCAAACAGACTTAGCATGAGAAACAGTAAACCTCATCCAGTGAAACTAACACTTAGGGAAAATGCATCTGGCAACTCAGTAAACTACATGAGATGAGCTGGGATTTATAATCAAATAAAATATATTGAATCAGTAATAAGTGGTTATGTGGAGGATTCAGGAAGTCAGAAGACAAATGTGTAATCCATTTGCTAACAGCCTGGGATAATCCAGGGGACACAAGTATCCCTTTTCAGGAGCATCCCAGGAATATTGTCTGGTGAAGTAACTTGGTCAGAGTCACACAGAGGGCAAAGACTGAGGAATCAAACATTGTACTACAAGAAGCAGCTCATAGCCTTATTGATGTGCACTAAATACCAGACAAACTCCCACAGCCCAAATACAGTGCATTTCACACCAGTGAACCCACAGAACACAAGCTAAATTGAAAATGCATTCACAGTTAAAAAAATAACTATAAACGCATAGACTTCATGCCATCTAATTTATTCACAGATAAAAAATAAACATATTCTCAACATTTGGCAAAAGAAGGAAATCCACGATAATACCCAAAGAACATATCTCATGTGATGGTGCTCCTACTTACTGCAATAATTTTTCTTCTTTTACACCTTAACTAGTCTGTTTTGTACTTGGCTACTAGGATTGCAATCCAGGGGACCACTGAGGAGCCCATCCCAAATTTCTAGTTGTCCAAAAGCACTCTCTGGTTGAGTCAGTTGCTCAAGGTCACACAAGAGGCAATGAAGGGCTGAGGGAATCAAACCCATTATACCTTTGGAACTACAGCTCACAGCCACACTACAGTGAAAAAGGAAGGAGAAGAATTCAAACCCTATAGCCTTGAAAAAGGAAACAGCAGCTTTAACCCACTACACTGACATGTGAAATAGTGGGATGCAGGGGACAAGTATTTATAAAGAGAACATCAATTACAGCTTGCTCAAAGTCACACAGTAGGCAGATGGAGGTGAAAGGGTTCAGAGCCTCTACTTCTGACTAAAGGAAGCAGGGCATTAATACTGCACAGAACTCTAGTGACTGGCATTACTGACTGCCAGTAAACTTCAGTAACTTTTAACCTTCAGTGTTGTATCAAAAAATAATAAGTGTGTGAATATCTGACTGTTAATATGCATGACTAAGGCTCTACGCTCCTAATGAGCTCCTTCCTGCAGAGAAGGGTTTCACTTTGTTTTTCTGTTTCCATTTAACTCTACATACTGTTTCATTCTGAGGAAGTCACTTAACGAGACAGTGCTCCTGATAATGGCAAAATAAATCAGCTGTAATGTAATGACTGGTGGGCATTATTGACTCACTTTGAACTCATGCCACTCTGTCTCAGTGATCTAATAACTGCACAGACACACACACATCCAGCTCTGCCTCAGTGATAAGCTAATTGCAAACAAATTACAGGTGCAGAGCAGCATTACTTGTAGGGAATTCAAAGTACAGTAATACAAGGCACTTGTATTCAAAGCAGCAGTGAGTACAAGGGAGAGGAAATTCAAAGCAGTGATCATACACATGTATTCATGCTCTGCCGCAATTTAAAGCAGCCTTGTCCATCTGCAGGTAATAAAGCAAAGCAGCCCATTCTTCATTACTTCCTGTACTGCATTTTCTAATGAGTCAGGAAATGAAAGAGGGAGAGACT
>NC_056725.1:563087126-563109626 GCF_019279795.1 Protopterus annectens
ACTTAAGCAACTATTCATGATTTTGCTTGCATCAATGAAATTGCCCTGACCAGACTTAAAGGCATACTTCCCCTGAATATGTAATGTACACAATAACAAACTGTAAACCACAATAATAAGTACATTCAAGATATAAATATTAGTAATAGTTCTAATAATGAACATAATAATATAAAACATACTTAAAAAATAAACATAAAAATTCAAACATAGTTGATCAGTTTGTTGCAGTCAGATGTGTTTTCACATTACATTTAAAATTAAACCTCTTCTGACATTTGCTTCAAAAAGGGAGCTATTTAACAATAATCATTTAAACCTGGCTTGCAACAAGCATTTAGTCTCAGTTGCCATTTAGTTTCTCTGGCTTCTAATTTTAATTCATCATCCCCACCCCTAGAGTCACTCTGTACTCTATCAATGACAAAGAATAAAAATCTCTTGTAGTTGGGACATTCTAGTGTATGAACATATAAAGCATTGTTCAATTTTTTTATTTTTAATGTCTCTAAGGTGCTCAGTAATGCGATCCTGTAGCCTTCCTTTGGTCTTGCATACATAGAAGCCAGGGCATGATAAGCATGTAGCTAAATAAACCACCATAGTGGTGTTGCAGTTGCACCTGCCCAGGCATCCTATAGTACATTCAAAACTTCCTATAAAGACATTCGTACCATCATTTATATTTTTACAGGTCTTGCAAGCTCCACATTTGTACATCAATGACCTGTGCTTGCCTTGTTTTCTGCTGACACTTTCAAGAATATTCTTTATATTATGCCCTCTACTGTACACAACCTTAAGTTTATGCCCCGACTTTTCCTTCATTTCATTGTCAAAATGAGTTTTCCATATTTTATTAACACTTGATACCAAGTCTGATGTTTCTGTATTGTATTGTAATACCAGAACATTGGTGTTTTGTTTGGCCATGTTGGTTATATTAATATTTAGACCTGCTTTCAAAATAGGCTTAAATGTAGTATTTCTTTTAAGCATAACTTTTCTCTTCACTTTCAGCAGAAGACTTAAGGGGTAGCCTCTGTTTAGGAACATTCCAATTAATGTATAGATCTATTTTTTAAATGTGTCATTGTTACTAATGAGCCTAGATAACCTGACCATTTGGCCTTTTATTATACCCTTCCTCTGATGGAATGGGTGGCAACTGTTATAGTGCAGTAACACATTGGAATATGTTTCCTTTCTGTGGATGCTACTGGCCAAGGTGCCCCCAGCAATGTCCTTAGTCAACTCAATATCTAAAAATTCTATCTTATCACAGTGCCATTTATATGTGAACTCAAGGAAAGTGGTTGTGCCATTGTATTTTACAAAGTCATTCATCACATGTTCCTCTCCTCACCATAAAATTAGTATGTCATCCAGAATCCTCGCATACAATAATACATTGGCCATAAACGCAGAGGAAAAAACATATTTTCTCTCCTATTCTAGGAGAACCAGATTCACAAAGCTAGGGGCACATTTGGCCCCTATAGCCACTCCTGCTTCCTGATGATAGAATTCACCTTCAAAAATCATAAAGTTGCTAGTCAAGATCACTTCCATGAGTCCAACTAATAAATTGACCTTGGATTGATCTATTGATTTGCTACCCATCAAACTTTCACTGAAGATAGGGTTACCACCTGTCCCACTTTGCGAGGGATAGTCCCTCTTTGGGCAGTTGTGTCCTGCAAAAAAATTGAAAAAATGGCAAATGTCCTGAGATTTTAGGACAAAAATATTTCCTGTATTTTATATAATAGTTGCATAAAACAGTCATTCTGTATCTAAAACACCTAAATGTTATAAGAAACAGAATAAGCAACTAAAATGCTACAAGAATAACCTTTTATTTAGGCATAAACATGAAGTTCTGTCCTTTGTACTTGCTGTGGGTATGTTTTGCCCTGCAAAATCTGACGTTTGTTTATAGGTTCATAGGTTCATAGGTAGGTACTAGGCTATTGGCCCTAGGGCCTATATAAGCCTAGCCAAAGGTACCCTGGCTTTCGCCACCCAAGAAAATTATTTTCCTGTGCCACTGTCGAGCAGAGCCACAGAAGTGATCCCCGGGGTGAATTTCCTATCTCCCATCCAATCATCAAGATTTTTCTTGAAGAGTGCTAATGAGGAGCTTTGTTTGATATAGATAGGTAGTTTTTTCCAGAGTATGGGAAGTCTCTGGGACAGGAATCTATCCCTCCAGCATGTTCTGTTTATTGTGGTGATGAGGTTTAGGTCCCTAGAGCATGTAGCTCGTAGGGATTGGGATTTCTTTAAGTGGAGCATGTCTAAAAGCAATGGGTTTGACATAGCTTTGTGTGTTAGGCAGAGATCGCCTCTGAGTAGGCAATATGCAATGGAGTAAAGCTGCAGTTTTTTGAGACAGTCTGCATAGGGCATCTCTTTGAGGCCGGTAATCCTTTTTGTGAGGTATTTCTGTGGCCTTTCCAGTTGTTGTAGATGTCTTGTGAGGTACATACCAAAAGGGGCATTGTACTCTATAATGGGTCTAATGAGTGACAAGTAGAGGGGTACAATGACCTCTTTTTTCCTGGATGAAAAACCTTTTATGATGAGGTGTGTCACATAGAAGGATTTCCTGACTACTGTGGCAATGGGATTATCAAAGCAGAGACTACTGTCCACCTGTGTCCCAAGGTCTCTTATCACACTTTTGGTGTTAAGTACACTACCACCTATGTGGTAGTTCATAGGTACTGAGTTTTTACCAAAAGGGATGACAATGCACTTTTTGGCATTGAGCTTGAGGCCATGGCTTTGACACCAGGCATCTGTCTCAGCGAGGCCCTTTTTTAGGATGTCCACATCTTTTGGAGTTTTGATTATGGCTCCTAGTTTGCAGTCGTCTGCGAACTTCATTAGCCAAAGACCTTCTGTGTTGGCCTGTACTTCAGAGAAGTAGATACCAAACAGGAGAGGACCCAGGACTGAACCCTGTGGTACTCCACTTGTCACTGGTCTGAAGTTGGATTTGGAGTCTGCTACTTTCACAGTGTGGGTTCTGTCAGTGAGCCAGTTGGCAACCCATCTTGTGACATAGGCATTTATACCTAGTTTAGTGAGTTTATCTATAATTTCAGAGTGGGGGGATGGTGTCGAAAGCCTTGGTGAAATCTAGATAGGCTGTGTGAAACACCTTACCCTCATCTTTGGCTTTGGTGACTGCTTCAAAGAAGTCTATCAGGTTTAGGAGACATGATCTGCCTTTCACAAACCCGAACTGGGTGGGGTCCTGAGTTTGGAGATTACCAATGTCATTGTTTATAAGTTCCATGATAATACGTTCCATAGCCTTGCAGACCAGGCTCATTAGGCTAATGGGGCGGTAGTTTCCGGGGTCTGCGGTGGCTCCCCCTTTGTGGAGTGGGATAACTGTCACTGTGCGCCATTCAGTGGGCACATAGCCTGAGGTGAGGCTATGATTGAACATGGTACTTAGGTGGGGTGCCAGTTCGTTCTGTAGTTCATGTAGAACACAGCCTGGGATGTTGTCAGGTCCCATGGATGCTGTCTTCTTGGCTTTGGATAGTGTGTTTTTTACCTGTGTAGCCGTGATTACAGGAACTTTGCATTCTTCTGGTATAGAGATGGGCCCTTTAGGGGATGACAGGGGGGTAAAGTTAGCACTGAACCTATCTGCCAGGATGTTGGCAATATCAGTTGGTTCTGTATATTTAGTGCCATTGTGCTGTAACTCAGAGAAGATCTGAGTGTTGCCATTGAGATTCTTGACATAGCTATAGAATGCTTTGTGGTTGTCTTTAGAGTCAGTGGCGATTTTGTTTTCATAACTAGCTTTGGAGGATTTTATGAGGGATCTCAGCTTCTTACTGAGGCTGACCAGGGTGTTTCTCCAATCATGGGATTTTACTCTTTTTTGCAACAGTTTCTTTCTTCTGTTGTAGAGTTTGTTTATCCACTACGCTGGAACACAAACTGATACAGAATTCGCTGTAGCCACAACTCGTAAAAACACTTTGTTTATTATGAATCTTTGATAATCCATTGTTCCTTATCCACATACTTTTTCAAAATATTATCTGCCAATTTTGCACACGCATAAGTGGCTGATCTTCTTCCATCTACTATTGGCCTTAATGGGGGGTTGGTGATGCTTTTATGTATTTTTGGGACACCAAACATATATGGTACCCTGGGAGCCTCTATAAGTAAATAATTATACATGTGTACATCAATTCTTGCGTCAATAAATAATTCATTTAGGAAGCTTTTTATGAATTGAATTGATCTATTATATTCATTGGCCGATGATGTACCCCTGCATTACAAGGCTATAATTCATACCACACCTTTCGGCCACCTAACCTGGACCGAAACACTAAAGGTGGAGGCGTGTCCATAGTCATTAAGGATATCTACACCTCCAGGCTAGTTGCTCAGCATAATGCATCCGAGATTATCCAAGTACAACTAACTCTGGGCAAGACCGCAATCCAAATTGTAGCTTGCTACAGATCCCCCACCATGCCCCAGCATTCCCACTCCTCATTTCTTGATACACTGGAAAATATTAGGGTACAACCCAGCACCCTAATAATGGGCAATTTCAACTACCCCACCATTAACTGGGAAAACTACTCATGTTCCAACTCTTTTGCTCAATGTTTTCTGGAATTCATAAATTCCAATGCCTTGGATCAACTTATCCACACCCCCACCAGGGGCAGCAATATCCTAGGCCTGGTCATTACCAACATGGGGGACCGGTGTTCCACACCAAAGATCAATTCCTCTTTGGTCAGATCCTACCACAAGCTAATCACCATAGACATCCACATCCTGCCCCTACCCCCACTAGGGAAACTACCATAAAAAACTTCTCCAAAGCCAACTTCACACTTCTTAAGACAGTAGTAGCAAACTTCGCGACACCTATGCAGATGGACAATAGAGGTACGACTGTGAATCCTACACAAATGCACTTTATAAGCACTTACACAAGTGCATGGATCATGCTATCCCTAACAGAACCAAGATGCTATTCTCCAAAAAAATTAACCCAATTTTGTGGTCCCCTACCATAAACAAACTCTACAACAGAAGAAAGAAACTGTTGCAAAAAAGAGTAAAATCCCATGATTGGAGGAACTCCCTATTCAGCCTCAATAAGAAGCTGAGATCTCTCATAAAATCCTCTAAAGCTGGTTATGAAAACAAAATCACCACTGATTCTAAAGACAACCACAAAGCATTCTATAGCTATGTCAAGAATCTCAATGGCAACACTCAGATCTGCTCTGAGTTACAGCACAATGGCACTAAATATACAGAACCAACTGATATTGTCAACATCCTGGCAGATAGGTTTAGTGCTAACTTTACCTCCCTCTCATCCCCTAAAGGACCCATCTCTATACTGGAAAAATGCAAAGTTCCTGTAATCACGGCCTCACAAGTAAAAACTACACTCTCCACAGCCAAGAACATAGCATCCATGGGACCTGACAACATCTCAGGCTGCGTTCTATATGAACTACAGAATGAACTGGCATCCCACCTACGTACTATGTTCAATCATAGCCTCACCTCAGGATTTGTGCCCACTGAATGGTGCACAGCAATGTTTTTCCCACTCCACAAAGTTGGAGCCACCACGGACCCCAGGAACTACTGCCCCATTAGCCTGACGAGTCTGGGCTGTAGGCTATAGAACGTACCATCATGGAACTTATAAACAAAGATATTGGTAATCTCCAAACTCTGGACCCTACCCATTTTAGGTTTGTAAAAGGCAGCTCATGTCTCCTAAACCTTATAGACTTCTTTGAAGCAGTCACCAAAGCTGTAGACGAGGGTAAGGTGGTTCACACAGTCTATCTAGATCTCACCAAGGCTTTCAACACCATCCCCCACTCTGGAATTATAGATAAATTCACTAAACTAGGTATAAATCTGTATGTCACCAGATGGGTTGCCAACTGGCTCACTGACAGAACCCACACTGTGAAAGTAGCAAACTCCAAATCCGACTTCAGACCAGTGACAAGTGGAGTACACAGGGTTCAGTCCTGGGTGCTCTCCTGATTGGTATGTACTTTTCTGAAGTACAGACTAACACAGAAGGTCTTTGGCTAACAAAGTTCGCAGATGACTTCAAACTAGGAGCCATAATCAAAACTCCTAACGATGTGGATATCCTACAAAACGGCCTCACTGAGACAGCTACCTGGTGTCAAAGCCATGGCCTCAAGCTCAATGCCAAAAATTGCATTGTCATCCCCTTTGGTAAAACCTCTGTACCCATGAACTACCACATAGGCGGAAGTCTACTTAACACCAAAAGTGTGATAAGAGACCTTGGGACACAGATGGACAGTAGTCTCTCCTTTGATAATCACATCGCCACAGTAGTCAGGAAATCCTTCTATGTGGCACACCTCATCACAAAAGGTTTCTCATCCAGGAAAAAAGAGGTCATTGTTCCCCTCTACTCGTCACTCATTAGACCCATTATAGAGTACAATGCCCCTTTTGGTATGTACCTCACAAGACATCTACAACAAATGGAAAGGCTGCAGAAATACCTCACAAAGATGATTACTGGCCTCAAACAGATGCCCTACACAGACTGTCTCAAAAAACTCCAGCTTTACTCTGTTGTATATCGCCTCCTCAAAGGCGATCTCTGCCTAACATGCAAAGCTATGTCAAACCCAGAGCTGTTGGACATGTTCCACTTAAAGAAATCCCAATCCATCTGAGCTACAAACTCTAGGGACCTAAACCTGGGCACCACAATAAACAGAACATGCGGGAGGGATAGATTCCTGTCCCAGAGACTACCCATACTCTGGAACAAACTACCTATCTATATCAAACAAAGCTCCTCATTACCACTCTTCAAGAAAAATCTTGATGATTGGATGGGAGATAGGAAATTCACCCCAGGGATGACTTCTGTGGCTCTGCTCGACAGTGGCACAGGAAAATAATTTTCTTGGATGGCGAAAGCCAGGGTACCTTTTTGGCTAGACTTGTATAGGCCCTAGGGCCAATAGTCTAGTACCTACCTATGAACCTATGATATCAAATGTTAATAATATATGGAAAACTTATTTTGACAAAGAAATGAAGGAAAAGTCGGGGCATAAACCTAAGGTTGTGTACAGTAGCGGGCATAATATAAAGAATATTCTTGAAAGTGTCAACAGAAAACAAGGCAAGCACAGGTCATTGATGTACAAATGTGGTGCTTGCAAGACCTGTAAAAATATAAATGATGGTACGAATGTCTTTATAGGAGGTTTTGAACGTACTATAGGATGCCCGAGCAGGTGCAACTTCAACACCACTATGGTGGTTTATTTAACTACATGTCCTGGTTTCTATGTAGGCAAGACCAAAAGAAGGCTACGGGATCGCATTACTGAGCACCTTAGAAACATTAAAAATAAAAAAAATTGAACAATGCTTTATATGTTCACACACTAGCATGTCCCAACTACAAGAGATTTTTATTCTTTGTCTTTGATAGAGTACAGAGTGACTCTAGGGTTGGGGATGATGAATTAAAATTAGAAGCCAGAGAAACTAAATGGCAACTGAGACTAAATGCTTGTTGCAAGCCAGGTTTAAATGGTTATTGTTCAATAGCTCCCTTTTTGAAGCAAATGTCAGAAGAGGTTTAATTTTAAGTGTACTGTGAAAACACATATCTGACTGCAACAAACAGATCAACTATGTTTTAAATATTTAAGTTTATTTTTTAAGTATGTTTTATATTATTATGTTCATCATTAGTACTATTGCTAATATTTTATCTTGAATGTACTTATTTTTGTGGTTTACACCTTGTTATTGTGTACATTACGTATTCAGGGGAAGTATACCTTTTAGTTTAGTCAGGGTAATTTCATTGATGCAAGCAAAATCATGAATAGTTACTAAGTAATTAGAGTATATAAAGGAAGTTGCATCATAATTGAGTGACTCTGATGAAGCCAATTCATGTTTCTTGGTGAAAGCGCTTAGTTGGTTTTACTTTGGCAGTGTTTAGTGAAAAAAACAGAGGTTTGAGGGGCTTTAGTGGAGTCACAGAAGCAACTGAGCACAGGGAACATTTATAAAGTAGTGCAGTGAAAAGGAGAAATAGAAGTGGGTGGAAAAGATATGAGATGGGAAGATGTGATATAGAAAAAGAGTGCAGTCAAGCACAGAAGGTAACAGAAATACAAACTGGGAGGTTAGCAGCAATACTTGTATCTTAGGTGAAAGTGCAACTGCTGCAGAGGGTAACCATTTGATATTCTGAGTTTCTTTAGAGCAAGTTCTGAAACAGCAGGCTTGAATGAATAAAAATGCAGATTTACATAGACCAGGTCAGTAATCGCTGTTCCTCAGAGTATTCCCTTTTCTCCAGAGTATAGGGATCTCATTGCTGGCATTTATAAGTTTTGGAGTGGGGGTGCAAGAGTGCTTTCCTTCTTAGGGAAAAAATCTTCAAAGGAGAAAAATGATGTTCAACATCTGCTGTTCTCCTGTATTTATTTTCCTAGTTATTTTTTTGTAATTCCAGCGCTTGCACTTAGTCCTGGAATTAAAATTGCAAACCACTGCAGTGATATGATAGCAAAACATGACATGGAGTGTTTGCTAACTGACAACTGGGTCATGTCATATCTCATTGCACTTATCACAGGCTGGTATTATACGGAGGAAGGACTTGCACCTTTTTTTTTAAACATTGGAATTATATAATAACCTTTGATCTAGTGGAAGTCAGGCAAATTGTATAACTAGGAAGATAACAGGGTGCCTTATCTCCATATATAGATCTTGTACTAGTTTAAAGACAAATGTTATTGTGATACCTGAGGATTCTAACTGCTTTTTGTCATTGCAGTAGTGAGTTTAACATTGGGCATTGGTTATTAAAGTGCCTTGTGTATGAAATGGAGGTAATTACATTTCATTATTTCATGGTACATCCACTGCAGTTTGTTTATAATGTCACAGGTACTGCATGTAGATTTCAGCTGTATTTGGGCAGATTCATTAGTACTGCCAATAGCACTGCATCCACAAAATGCTGAGATATAAGCTTCAGGTAATAAGTATTTGTTGTGACAATACGGTTTCTAGTTTATTTATGTCTTTTATTATGTTGTTGCTATGTTGCGAGAAAGATAGCTTAGTATCACTTGTGAAGTTGAGGTATATGTAACGTTGTTATTGTTGTGTCTTTCGGCTTTTCCCGGTTAGGGGTCGCCACAGTGGAACTCCGGTCCGCTAATGATCGGCAGTGGATTTTTATGTGCCGAGTTGCCAGCCCTGATGCACAACCTTCAACGAAGGCACGCCCATTCATGCATGTCTCCACACAGAAGACGCTCTAACTGGGAATTGAACAGGACAACGTCTTACTGTGAGGCGACAATGCTACCGCGGCACCACTACCAATATTACTTTTGTAGACTGTATCAGTACAGTATTGATCAGATGAGGAGCTTCTTTAGTGCTACTTGGCTGTTCTACCAGGGGGACTTCCTCTAGTGTATCAAGTTTGCCACGGGTTGTTAAAAATCTTTTTCTCATCACTTTAAAGAGATTCCTTGTCAAAATGAGTGACCAGAGGTCTAAAAACGTAAGTCTGCAGTAATCTTTCCAATTATTCATTTCCTAAAACCAGTACCTTTCTCTTTTGACCTCATCATGTTTCTCTAGCCCTATATTCTCTTGCTTTTTCTATCCTCTGAGCCACTCTTCTGCCTCCATTTCTTCAGCAAGTCTCAAGTCAGTTTGTCTCAAAATTTGATATAATACCTACTTGACAGTTGCTAATATCAATAAATTCAATTTTGGGGCAAGCAGAACTCACACTACATGTATGAGAAGTCTACTGACATCATACATATGCTATGGTCCTGCTCACATTGTATGAGAATGTTTTAGGTTTTGTAACCACAAGCAAACAATTGTTCTATTTTCTTTATCGGCCCTGATTCTATTCTTCAGTCATTGGAAGCATCCAGATGTCTCACCTTTTTCAGACTTCAGAACATAAATGTAACCGAAACACATCTCTGCCAGTGAGCATCAGTTTGCAAGCCTGACTGACAAGCCTGACAAAAAAGTTTATCTAGTGCCACTCCCTCTCACTTTAGGAATTACATCTTCTCCTCAGCTCCATCACTTCATAGTTTGACTATGTAGCCCTTCATTCCAGCCATTAGTGGTCCTTCCTAAATCTTCTAAGAGTGGTACTCATGCATATTATTGTGTCTGGGGCACTTGTTTTTGCACAGGTTAGAATGCCACTCAGGTTTTAGGCATGGTGGTGCTTGCTCAGGAGCACAAGCTGGAGTGGATCTGCTTTCTTTTCATGCCGCCAGTGCCATGACCTTCTCAAGTTCAACAGTACATTTTTTCAGGCAACAACTAAGGGCTGATGTATTATACAACCATTACCTGATACAAGCTCGCCAAGTAATTTTATCACTCTGTGTTATCCTGCTTAATACACTCAGTGTGTCATGACAACATTTTGCTGACAATGTCTAAGCATGCATCTATTTATGAAATATTATAAAGAATGAGTTAAAAAAAAACACTTTCCATGTACTGCAAAGAACGAAATCTGTTATCTAACTGCCCAATCACTAGAAATGGTACAGATACGATATAATGTAAGTTATAACACAAGCTTTTACGACAGACTTAATTTGAAATGTGAGCACAGTGAATTGTCGAAAGGCATACGCACGATAAAGATCTATTGTTAAGTTAAACCACACATACTTTCAGATATGCAACCACTGGCTAGGCCTCATGCAAGAATACCAGTTCATGTGAGAAATAAATTGCAAAAACATAAAAATTACAGAACAATTTATTATTGAAACAGGACTATTACTATGATTTTTACAGATTATTAAACCTTCAGTGTCAAAGAAACAGGAGAATTATAGATATGCAGTGATATCACTATTGTATACAAGGCCATGCACAGAGAAATAAATATAACCTACTGTTAACAATGTCTAAGTGAACTTAATGGATCTAAATTATTAAAACTGAGTTGAGGTCAGGCTATCAGCAAGTAAATTTATACATACAGAGTAGCAATACTACAGAATTTTCGGCTCATACTAGGTTCCTAAATTATGAAAATGGAATTTAGTCATAAGTTATACATCAGAATTGTTCTACCGCATCATACAACAGCTCATCTGGGGAGTTAGGAATGTGAAAAAAATACAGCGATGTCTTACTTAGGTTTGGAAGCATATAGAAAGAATATGGTGGCATCTTAAGAACAGTTACATATTGTCGTTAAAAGAAGCAGATTACTAGCAAAGAGAATTAATTTGACAGTTCTATACTTGATTACTATTGCTTAAAATATTCCAACAAAAATGTCACCTGCTCCAAATAGAAAATAGAGGCTATGCATAACATTCACTGACCAAATAATCTATATAAAGCAAGACATCTGAGAGGAATTGTAAACTGTAGCTGTACCTGACACAGTCATTGCTATATAACAGCAGAATTAAGAAGAAGAATGATGAAAGTAACACTACTGAGGGGGCAGGCATCACAAAGCACTTAAGCACTGCAAATAAGGTTTGGGTTCAAAGGTCGTGATGTCTTATTTTGTCAAAGTTTGGGAAACAGACTTAGATGTTGGTGTCAATTCAGCAGGCCTAGGAGCAATGAAAAGCCAGGCATATGCTTTAAAATAAAAGGTAATAGCATGCAAGCAGATCATTTGCAGTTGTAGAAATTAGATATTCATAAACAGAAAAGCAGGTGCAAACAATTGCATTAGCCATTTGAAACTTTTCATTGTTTGAAGCAGAAGTGTAGCTGGTTCATAGGATCACAGCAGGTAGCCATTTCATCACAATGATATACCATAGATACTCTAGTCAACACCCAGGATTGTACTTAGTAATGACTGCCCATGTCCAGGAGGGTTCTGGGTGCTATCCCCGTTAAGAATTTACGTGCCCCATCCACTTGTCCAGGTTCCTTTGGAACAGTGTCTTAGAGGTGCTCTGCTTCACATGAATTGGCAACCTATTCCAAAGATGCAGCAGTCACTGGGAGACAAATCTGTCCCTTTAGCACATCCTATTCAAGTCACATGCCACATTTAGGTCCCTGGAATGGGTAGCTCTAGTCCCATTTGATTTATGGATATGCAGCAGATTCTTTAGGTTTGGGTCTTGGGTTGCTCTGTAAGCTAGGCACAAGTCTTGGGTTGCTCTGTAAGCTAGGCACAAGTCTTGGGTTGCTCTGTAAGCTAGGCACAAGTCTTGGGTTGCTCTGTAAGCTAGGCACAAGTCTTGGGTTGCTCTGTAAGCTAGGCACAAGTCTTGGGTTGCTCTGTAAGCTAGGCACAAGTCTCCCCTAAGAAGTCTATATGATACTGAGTATAATGACAGGGACTTTAGTCAGTCTGTGTAAGGCATGTGCTGGAGTTCCTTGATCTTCATAGTTAGAAACCTCTGAGGTCTCTCCAGTTGATACACATGCTTTGTATGGTACATGCCAAAAGGGGTGTTATACTCAATTATGGGCTTGATTAGTAACACGTATAGAGGGGTTATAACCTCCTTTGCTTTAGAGGTAATACCTTTGTTAATCAAGTGTGCTATATAGAAAGCCTTCATTACTAAAGTAGACACATGGTGGTCAAAGTTATGGTCGCAGTCTACTTGTGATCCCAGTTCTCGTACCACTTTGTAGGTACATAGGGTATTGTTGTTAATTTGACAGTGTAAAGGGACATTGTTTTTACTAAAGGGAATGATGATGCATTTATTTGCATTCAGTTTGAGACAATGACTAAGACACCAGTCATTGAGCTGCATCTGAAGTCCATCTTGAAGTATACTGACATCATTTGGGGATTCAATAATTGCACCCAGTTTGCAGTTGCCCACCAACTTGGTCAGCCACAGCCCCTTAGTTTTGGCCTGAACTTCTGAAAAGTATATACCAAACAGTAGGGGGCCTAGCACTGACTCTTAAGCCATCTTACAACAAAGGGGTTTACATTCAGTTTGCTAAGTTTATCAGTAATGCCTGAGTGTGGGATTGTGTCAAAAGCCTTTGCCAAGCCAAGGTATGCTTTGCCCTCGTCAGTTGCTCTGTTCACATTTTTTGAAGAAATCTACCAGGTTTAACAGGCCGGATCTGACCCTGATGAAGCTGAATTGGGTTGGATCTAGGGTTTGGAGGTCATCTATGCCTTTTTTTATGAGGTTCATGATGATACATGCCATGGCTTTACAGATGAGGCTGGTCAAACTTATAGATCTGTAATTCCCTGGGTCTGTTGCTAAGCCACCTTTGTGGAGGGGAATAACTGTTGCTGTTCTCCATTCTGCAGGAACAAAGCCTGTGGTTAGGCTGTGATGGAATAGGGTACTTAATGGTGATGCTAGTTCATACTTCAGTTTTTTTAGAAGACAGCCTGAGATGCTATCTGGTCACATAGAGGCTGTGTTTTTTGCCTTAGACAAGACTCTAATGACCTTGTCTTCAGAAACATAGGGTGGGGGGAGTTTGGTGGACAAGTTCCCTGGAGCAATAGTGTGAACCAGCGCCTCACCCCCTCAGCTCAAGTCAAAAGGGGAAAAAAAGCACTTCATTTTAATAAGCAGATTGTTGCACTGTATGTGTTACACTTATCCGTGTTAGGTCTACATCCCTCCCTAGCTGTACAATTGTTCCACTGAAGAGCAAAAAAACATAAAGGACATTCCTTGTACTGGCTCATCAACCAGGTTTCTTTATGCACAACAATCCCCTGCCCCAGCCATTCAGGTCCCATTTCTGTGACCTGCCCCCATCCCTCTTTCAACATATTTATTAAAAAAATATATAAAAATAATAATTCTTCTTTTAAACTTAGCAAACAGTTGCTACAGTTTATACCGTACCTGCATGGAGCATTACAGCACTCATGTTATAGTTTAAGAAAAAAAAAATTCTGCTTTTTTAAAATGTAGCAAACAGTTGATACAATTTATATCCTGCCTGCACAGAGTGCCACAGTGTTTAGGTTTTAGTTAAAAAGAAAAAAAAAAAAGATTTTTTTTTTACTTTTAAACTGTAGCAAACTACTTGGTTTGACTACCAATGCAAAATCATCTTTTAAAGCCAGTACTGCATACAAGAGAGACTGAGATCAGCTGATCATGCCCCCCCCCCAAAAAAAAACTTCCTCCTGGGGCAGTTGCTCATTTCACCCCACCTTAGGTAAGCTACTGATTTTAAGAAGAGTGCATATTTATAACTAAAAAGAAACCACTGGTAGCAATTTTCAGCAGCTCCAAATCAGAACCACCTCATCAAATCAATGAAAGTATCTTCCTCCCAAAATCTTTTTTACAACAACACAAAAATACCTTCATTGTCACCTCCCTAAATAACGCAATTATCTCTGTCGAACCACATACAAAACTGCTTGGAGTAACTATCGATATCCAACTTAAATTAAACATCCACACTCAACAGACTAGCAAAAAGACCCACAAAAACTAAGGATAATAAATAGGTACAAAAAGTATCTGTAATGAAGCTAAACATTCTCTAGCTCAGGCCTTCCTACTGCTGCACCAATCCTTACCAACATACAATCCAGTCTATCACTTAAACTTGAAAACACTTATAATAAAATTGCTAGAATTGCTTCCAATCTCCCCTACAGCTCTGACCACTGGATAGCATTAAAAAACTACAATGCCTTGAATTCAAGCAACAACTCCTTCTTCCTCAGCTACACCTCGCACACTCCATCCTAAACAAACCCTTCCCCTGTCCTGCTCTCTCTCAACTCTCTTCTCTCCTTTCTCACCAAAACATGCTCTCTAAAGCTTTGATCTTCACTTCTTAGAAATTCACAAGCCTAATAAAAACACAGGCAAACTTCTCTATAATCACTCTGTCACTAAAGCTTGGAATAAACTGCCACTATGCATAGGATCTATCTCTAACACTTTTAGCTTCAAAAAATCTCTCAAGGACTACCTACTAAATTCTTAGTCCTGCCCTTGCTCTGCACCCATTTAATCTACTTTCTCTGTTTTCCCTCCTTATTTTTATCCTGTGTCACTCATAACTATGTGTTACTACTACTACATACACAGGGTTTTTGTATTTTGATTTCTGACAATCTTGATTGTAATCATTGTTAATTTGTACTATGCTATTTGATTGTATTTTTTCTTTTTTTTTTTTTGTTAATATAAATGTATGGCATTTTATCTTATATTTTGTATATGTTTGGAGCTTTTTCTCCTTGGGCCTCTGCTGAAAAAGGGCTTTTGCCCAATCAGACTAACCCAGTTAACAAATGTCAAATAAATAAATAAAATAAATAATAAAGTACAGCCCTATCTGTTTAATGTACAATGTAAACACAGAAAAGTAAATTTAACAGATTTAACTTTAAGGTATCTAGTTAATACACCACAGAGAGGAAATAGAGATTGAGAGATGAAAAAAACAGAGAAGATATGTGATCTTGATAGCACAATATACAATACAGACAGCCTTAATTACGGAAGAAAAATAGAGAAAGGAAAAGATAAGTTTTAAACCAAGTGAAAGCATCATATATAAAAAATGCATGGCAGAAGGGAAAAATACAAACGATTATGATACAATGGGTATAAAATGGTAAGAAAAATGCGCATTTGAACTTACAGTTTCAACTGCTAGCAACTGTTAATGAAACAGACCAGGACAATTTGCGAAACATTTTAGAAAAGGCCTAAACATTTGGATGTGAACTACATTTAGGATAGGAAAGAACACAGGCCATGATCACAGAATTTTACTTCCCAAATATGGGTGACATGACAGAAAAAAATGCTCACAACCATTGACTTTGCCAGGCAAATAAACAGCAGAATAAAGTTGCCCTGTTTAGACATCACATTTACCCAAAGAAACCTTAATGAACATAAATGTTGATTTTTACATGCGAAAATAGCAGACACTGTTTATATTATAAGAAGAATATTCCATGCCCCATTCTACATTAATTTCAAACAGTTTTGTGATCCTCACAGAACGGTGTTTCCTTTACATTAGCAAACAAATAACAATGTATAAAGATAAAGAGGTGATACAGAAAAGGCCAACAAGAATCAAAAATACATTGGAGACAGCAACTGTGGAATCAATCAACCAGGGCAAAACTGACCAACTTGATGCATACCTCTTAGCTGTACAGATTTTTGCAAAATGTCCAGAATTTTTGCCTGAAATTTTTGTTCCATTTTTCATGAAATTGTGGTTTTCTGACAAATTAATGGCAAATCATTAAAGACTGAAGCTAGAAAATAATGATAGACATTTGACTTTCAGACTTCATACCCTTCAGAAAATTCATGCTAATGCAAAACCTGTTATTCTACCAACTTTCTAAGTTTGTAGGAGCAATATTAAAAAAAATGTCCCTATTTGTAAACTTTTGTCTCACTTTTATTTATGGCTTTGTCCAGATCTATTGCTCAAAGAGGTTGAGAGGTATGATTGATGTTTAAATATGAATTCATGCACAACATTCGATATATTGATGAGACAAGGAGACTTTACACAAAGTTTAAAGATGAAAACATGTTCAGGCTCTCAAGATAAGCCAGGAAATATACCTCTCAGAAAGAAAAACTTGATCTGATAAAAGATGAAATCCACAGCAAACTGAAAATTCACATTTATAAAAATTTATTCAGATGGATTTGTTGATTTTGGATTATTTGCTTAGAAAGTCACAGAGAGTTATAAAGAGACCATACCATCTCAACGGCTACATCTATTATGACATAACATAAATGCTTTCCTTTTACAGGGTGCTTAAAATTATGAGGCAAAAGACAATTGTATGATGATTGATGAAGCTTTAAATGTTTGCATAAAAGTGTGTACTTAATTATTAAAATGCATTTTTATAATGAAGCTTTTCTCAAACTTTGAAATGTCATCTGAAGCTCTTATAAAGTTCTGAAATCTATTAGGAAAATAGTATATAAATGATTTTGAAAAGCCTGGTATTCAAATTAAGCCTTATTTTGGAAAATACATTATTGCAACAGAAGTACTGATGTAAAGCAAAAGGGATCATGTTATGTTTTGAAGCCAGTGGGCTAAATAGTTAAAACAGGAAGTGTCCGCTTAGATTTTGGCAGTCTCTTGCCCAGAAAACCACTTTGCTTTTATAAAGATATGATTGTCACTTGGTTACATACTCAGCCTTCAGTTGAGGCCTCTAAACTAGGTGATGTAAGTAACACTTCTTGCTATTTTATATTGACCATCTACTCCCTGGCTCCCTACTGTAATTCTAATCCCAAAAATTGTAAGTACCAAAACTGTGAAAATGCGGGCTAACATTTTTTAGGGGTGGACATGACATCTGCAACTGCATGTAGGGGCTTCAACCTTCAACTTTCACTCCTACGTCTGCATTATTCTCTACAGCAGGTAGAGGGGCAGTACAGAACTACCACTTTACATTTGTTGCTTTTAAAATGATAACTGTCTCTCCTGTTTCCCCTTTTACTGCAATTACAGAGATGTAACTGGGTAATTTACAAAGTGTGAGTAGCTGACTACTGTGGTGATCCAAGAAGTCACTGCAATATGACATATCCTTGAACTATTCCCACAGCAACATACTATATATAGATGATCAGTGCTACTGATTGTACAGACCTCTGAAGTAAGAATGAACTAGCATTTTGAAAAATTGTTTGTTTTGTTTTTCTTTTTTTTTTTTTTTTTTTTTATGGACAAACAAGTAATCACATAGCTTATGGTAGATTTTATTAAATAAAGTAATACTCTTTCTAATGTAATAAGGTTTTCTAAACAAAGTATTACTATGTCCAATGTAGTAAAGTTTTGGAAATGTTATTTTCTCTAGTTTCTCTCCAGAAATAAGACAGATTGTTAAAACTATGTTACTAACAAGAATGGAATTATTTCCTTGTTTTGTCTAGTGTTGTAATACAGAGGCTACACTGTGTCAAGCATGCTGGAACCTGATGCAGAGACACAGCACTCCCTTTTTGCGATTAACCTATGCTAAAAGGAAGGATTCCTTAACCTGGAAATAGAATTTGAGGACTACTTTTTCAACTAATCTGTTGGTGGGGGGAGGAAAAGTCATAGAAGGCCAACAGGAAGGACTTCCAGAGCTGAAGGAATTAAGATTTAAAGATCACATCCAGTATGCATTATGTTTCTCCTTTATAGGAACAATCAATGGTGTGCAATGTCTGCTTAGGTCTTATTTTCACATAAAATAATAAATTATTGTGACAATAAGACTTTTGCAAAGGTTGTTAAGCTATCTTCATGATTATTTCCTTCCAGGCTCTCACCCATGAAGGGCATGGAGTGATTATCTTGTTTCGGGTGCAGAAGAGCTCCGATGTCTGCCTCTGACTCCAGCTGTAGTTCTTGCAGTACAAGTACAACAGTGGAGTCCAGTAGGAACAAAATGCTGTATCACAGAACAAGTACATCAACAACAGGAATATTTAACAACTAAACACATTATTTATTAAATACAGGGGGCTTGTCTTATAACTTTTTATTTTTTTTCTGAGTATTGTGCTGCTCTGTGCTTTTGGGTTACTTCTGACTACAGATGGCCACAGGATCGTGTCATCATGCTGTTAGGCATAATAATGCAATTAACAGAGTGTCCATATGTTTTGTGCTGTAATGCATGCTTAAATACATTCATTTTTCATTTTACATATCTAATTTTTTTATATTGAATTTGGAGACTGACTACTAGGTACTACCATTCAAGCTGGATAACTTAGGACTTTGTTAGGTGAGTCTTTGTTTTGAAGCTGATTTTTAAACTATGAAAACTAATGCATCCTTCAGTTCTTGTCCCTCAGCAAGGCTGTCAGCACAACATGTCTTACTAGAAGAAAAGTTTTATCATTTTTCACATGAACATAATTACATACATCTGGAAATAACCAAGACAGGCAAGCAGTGATGTCTACAATTCTATAGTATAACAATAGAGAGAACACACCACGGCCACTTGGGAGCAAAACACTTCTTTAATGTAAGTGCTTTCATGTCCTGCCTGGACACTTCATCAGACATCTACAAATTCACCTATTACACATATAAGACTTCTGGTTATTCGTGCTGGAGGAGAGGTTTAAATCCAGTACCGAAAGAGGTACTGTGACCACTAGTGACAATGACAAAGAGCACAGATCCAAGCATCTCAACATTTTACAAACCCATTCAAGAAGTAATGTGGTACAGCTGGCCCAACCATCCATTAGAAAGGCTGCAGCCATATTTAGAATGTTTGCATGAAAGAAAAATGCATCTGAGCAATAAGAGTCTTACTGAGAGGAGAGGAGTTTATTCTCTACATTTTGATACAGTCCTTCTATCCATAAGTGAAGAAATTCTAGATATATAATATACAGATATTTGTCATAAGCCTTGTCATTGTCTAGCCTGTTGAAATTAAGGGAAAAAGGGAAATATCACAGAATCAGAGACTAGTTTTTTAGACAGATTAAAATAAAAGCTACAGTTTATAAAAACCTTAGCAATTATTTTTGCACAGATCTCGGTTTATTTTTCTGAACTGCGGATAGAGATGTACATTTTTTGAAATACTGCTTTTAATTATTGTAAACCAATTGACTAAATGATAAAATGTTTATGAGTGAACTTCTTTAATTATTGAAATTAAATCTCTTAAGCAGAATTGCCAAAAATGCATCCACGATTGTCAAGAAAGCATTCTGAGATAAGTTACCTGCACTTAATTCTGAGTAGTTGGGGTTATTTCTGTGTTTTTTAGGAGACAGCGGTGACAAACAAAAGGTCTGGTATTGACAGCATTTCATAATTCTATTCTCAAGGCACTGCTGGGTATTAAATGGTTCTAAGACCACTAGTGTGGCCAGTGAAGTACTGTCCATTACTTAATTTAAGCATTTGGACTCTGCAAGTGAGGGTAAACCAGAATTTCGGCGGCATATGTAGAGTAAAATCAGCCCAGTGGTATACTTTTTTGACAGATAGTCACTCAATTATAGAGGTAATGGACTCTAAGGCATAAAAGTAAGATTTATGCTGTTTTATTATAAAAAATGTCTAAATTATTAAAAAAATATGGACTCCACAATAAGACAAATGAATTAATAAATCGATCAATAAAATGGAAATGTACTTCAGCACAAGTTTTATGAGTCATGCAAGTGTACATGAAAGATGATGTAGTAATGGGAAAAATATACTGGCTATTTAACCCAATAAAGACCATTAGATCTGGTTACATCAGAGTATAATCAATAGGACCCATGTTCACAGGATGAATAGCAGAACAGCACGTTTTCATCACAGGGCATTGGTTGCCATAACGATAGCAATGCAATAACTGAAACATGAATTATGATGTCAAAATGTAAATAAATATATAAATTACTTAACTCTAATAAATATCAATTATGATATTTATCCTGATGTCTGAATGAGTGCAAGTGTGTGTGTGTGTGTGTGTGAGTGTGTGTGTGTGTGTGTGTGTGTGTGTGTGTGTGTGTGTGTGTGTGTGTGTGTGTGTGTGTGTGTGTGTGTGTGTGTATGCTTGTCTGTCATAACTTTGGTATCAAAATACTAAACATTATTTTAAGTAAAAGTGCTACATTTTTCAAAATTAAATGCATAATGATGGCTTTGATAACTGGAAATGTTTTTTTCTCTAGATTTTCAGCACATTCTTTGTATGATCCTTCTCTGTTGCCATAATGCAGTAGACATCTGTATAGTTTGCCCTAGGGGTGTCTTTATGTAGCATACATAAACTAACTAGTTATTCTGTACAAAATTTCTTTCCAAAGGTAAACATTTCGATGAAACCTATTCCTTCTTGCAGTCACCTTTGGTTAATGAACAGCTTGTCCATGTAATTAATTACTGCCATGACAGTTATGTACTGAGACATTCAGGCCAGAACACTGACAACTGTTAAAAGGCTATATTCATCACATTAAATGCAGGCTCATAAATGAAAAGGTTTTCAATTGTTTTGTTATAAATGTTCAAACTACTCCCTTGATGGCCATTTCTCATGAATGATGGTAGTATGAAGGCTTGTGGCTTGCTTCAAAGCTGAAGTGAAGTAGAAAACGAGAAAGGTCAGTGATGACAGTGTAAACAAGAGTCATTTGGCTTAAATTTCAGAAATTATGATTGTCAGAGCTGTCAGAGGAATAGCTATACTTGAATGTTTCAGACAAATATACTTCAAAGTATAGGCTAACAGGCCAGTTTTAACATCTGGTATAATGGTCTAGTTCATGTTATTGTAAGCTGACAATATCGAATACGATATTGTCGGCATGACAATGTCGAAGGTTCAGAACATCGCGCAGGTAAATGGAAATCTCTGTAAGGGGAAGATTTTGGTTTATCTCAATGTAGTGTGGTTTCGGAGTTAGTATATTTAAGTAGGGGGGTGTAGGGGGTACAGGGGGGCTTGCCCCATGCCTACGCTAGTCAGTTTTTTTTAATTGATTTATTTTTTTTTACATTATTCGATATTTTACTACTTCGATCAATAAAGTTCGACCTTTATTGATTCGATGTAGTAAAATTTTGATAACGTGATATAGACGTGGTTTAACTTCAAAAGACTCATAAATATTCTTAACTAACACTGTCAACATCTTGTCACACTGCAGCAGAAACTAATTTGGTACAAAAATTCAGTCTTGCAATGATTTTTCACACCAACTGCAAACTTACCCTTAGTGACAGAATTATGTAATGACAATAACATTGTTCATTTGTGGAATCTCATTTGAAAATATAAATTGGCTTCAGTTCGCCTTCAAATCTTGAAAAGTAAAGATGTGTCTATAATTATAGACCAGGAGTGTAGAGTGATAAACATTTTTTTTTCTTCATTGGAGACCTGGTTTCTATCCCCAAGTGTCTTTTGCTTATATACAAAAACCTATCAGGCTCCTATCAAAGTGATAAAATGAATTACAGAATCAACATATTGTACAATTAGACACCATTATCTTGGTGTAACCTGGTGGTATTCATGAAACTGCAATGCCTTTTCTATAAAACATTTTGTTGACATTTTGGATTCATGAAGAAAAGTTCACAGAATACATGTAGCGTTATCTGTACAGATGGATCAGGCAAAGGGTGCTAAGATGGTGCCACCTGAGTATCAGTGTATTTGGACAACTGGCTTAACTTACCTACTGCAAGTGTGAATGTCCAATTCTCACTATATTTCACAGTTATTCTTACACAGTAGTAAAATACAGCATACACAAATATCTCAGCCACTTTATAAGGTTAGGTTCTCTTTGTGCATTTGCATATTGCAGGATTCATATTTGGCATACAGATATGTGAGTGGGCATTTTCATGTTTGTATGTGTGTACAAGTATGTGTTTTGCATGTACCTTGCA
>NC_056725.1:563117126-563174626 GCF_019279795.1 Protopterus annectens
TTTTGCTGCATGGACTTGTCTGGATTGATATTCTCCTTCTACACCTGTGCCTGACAGATATCTGGTCATCCACCATAATCCCCAAAGGGGATAGAGCCATTGACAGATCAGGCATTATAATCCCCAATGGGGATCAACCATTCATAATGCAGCCGTCTTAATCCCCAATGGGGATGAGCCATTCACAGTGCAGCTATCTTATTTCCCAATGTGGATGAGCCATTCACAGTGCAGCCATCTTAATCCCCAATGGGGATGAACCATTCACTGTGCAGCTATCTTATTCCCCAATGTGGATGAGCCATTCACAGTGCAGCCATCTTAATCCCCAATGGGGATGAGCCATTCACAGTGCAGCTATCGTAATCCCCATTGGGGATGAGCCATTCACAGTGCAGCCATCTTAATCCCCAATGGGGATGAGCCATTCACAGTGCAGCTATCTTAATCCCCAATAGGGATGAGCCATTCACAGTGCAGCCATCTTAATCCCCAATGGGGAAGAGCCATTCATAGTGCAGCCATATTAATTCCCAATAGGGATGAGCCATTCACAGTGCAACCATCTTGATCCCCAGTGTGGAAGAGCCATTCATAGTGCAGTCATATGCATCCCCAAAGGGGAAGAGCCATTCACAGTGCTGCTATTTTAATCCCTAATGCTGAAGAGTTATTCACAGTGCACCCGTCTTAATACCCAAAGGGGAAAAGCCATTCACAGTGTAACCATCCTATTCCCAGTGGTAAAAGAACTTTTACAATGCAGTCTTCATCAATGCAGTCATGAAGGCTTTTTTTGCATCATCTATCTTTCCTTGACAGTCAACTACAGGAGGTCTGAACATGCTGCATTTAATTCAATGGGAACTCACCCCTAAGAAAAAGTTTAACATGCTTGTTGTAGGGACAAGCTCCCTGCATCTACCATACTACTGAAAAATATAATACCTCCATGAAGTACACAGACATTTTGGGAAAAGGAGAGGTTGCCCACCTCCAACTGCTACCAGAACACATGTAGACACTGCACCATCAGTGATTGTCTAGGGAAAACACATTTTGTGTAGTTCAGCTTCAGCTTCATGAACTTACTACCAAGGAATTGATTAAGGGTACGCTAGGCAAAGTATAGGGAAGTCTTTTTTTTTTTTTTTACAGATGGCATGACCCTACTCCCTAGTGGCGGAAGCAGTTGAAATGGAGACACAACTAAGCCAGGGTCTCTGAAAATATGTTCCACATATGCTCAATTAAGGCTACTTCAGGAGTGTATTTTAGTACAGCCATGTACATATTCTCCACTCATATGCTTCATTGTAAATATTTGTTGCCTAGGTGATGACAGTACTACAGTCAGATAAAACATGACCCCTTCCCAGGAAAGGATAAGACAGTATCAGTCTCACCCGTGCCTACCCCCACACTCCTCTAGATCCCAGGTTGTGACAATCAGGGCTTCCTCCCTCAGTACCGTGGAACTGGACAATCTGGATTTAGATTTGAAAGCATAAGGAGTTATGTATTCAGAGAACCATAGTTTGGTCTGACATAGCTCCACTGAGAACTGCTCCAGTCAATTAATGGCTATTAATTACAAAGAGGATAATTACCTGCAGGTTTTTTAATGTAAAAAAAATTGCAAAAATGTACCAGAGCTGAAACGAATAAGCTCTGTCAGAATTTTACATCAACGAAGGAGACACTAGCATAACAGTATTCATTACATGATAAAAGAGTCATCTAAAAGTTGGGCAATCATTGCTTTCTGAGCAGGTAGTGGAATAAAAATGTTACAATCCAAGAATCTGAGGAGTAGACATGATACAATAACTATAAGTACTAGAAATTAAAGAATCTGTCTTTTGGTAAGTTAGACCAACAACTCATATATTAAGCAAAAAACTGTCAAATTAGATGAGCCAAGTATGTCTTATCTGCAATAAATTTTAATTTATTTATTTTTATTTATTTTACATTTGTTGACCAGGATAGTCTGACTGGATCCCAGAATCAATGGACATGCTCCACCTCAGTAAATCTAAATCCCTTAGAGCCACTCGCTCGAGGGACTTGAACCTCAGCACAGAAATAAATAGAACATGCTGGAGGGACAGATTCATAACCCAGAGGCTCCCTTCACTCTGGAATAGAATTCCAGTTCATGTTAGGCAGAGCACCTCACTGACTCTCTTCAAGAAGAATCTTGATGAGTGGATGGGAGATAGTAGGTTTGCCCCGGGGATTACTTCCGTGTCACTATTAGACAGAGGCACAGTAAACTAAACTTTAAAAAGGGCACAGTATACTCAAATCAAGGGGTGGCGTAAGCCAAACACAATCTGGCTAGGCTTATAAATGCCCCAGGGCAGATAGCCTAGTATGAACTTATGAACCTATGAACCTATGGATATATGTCCATTTTCAGTGGAGGCCCGGGAAGAAAAGCTCCACATACCAAAAAAGAGACAGTACATGATACAGTAATAAACTCAGGCAGACAATTTAGAAAAATATAGACAAAGAATACAGGCAAATATCAGTTCACACAATGTGCAGACTTACATCTGATTGGCAAAGATGTATCAGAAAATGTGAACATAGAATACAATCAGATTTCATAATGAACAATGCTTAGACATTCAAATGCTATGAGGCATAGATACTTGGCTAAGTCTTATATTTCTGTGGCCCGGGCACATAGATGCTGGAGCAAAATCTTTTAATCAGCCCTTGAGAAACAAGTTGGGCAAAATGTAAATTCATAGCCTTTTTCAAGTCCATTTAATCTGTATTAGTGAATCAAGCTGGTTGTAATGAAGCTCTCTGCAGCCAGTGACTGTTACACATTTACACTGTGAGGTAACTATATATATTGCATTGATAGATAACAGAGCTATATCACAACATATCAGCTTCCAGTGACATTGTGTGCAAAATACCAGAAGTATGTATCCATGCAATATATGATAGGTTCATAGGTTCATAGGTGTGTACTAGGCTAATAGGCCCTGGAGCCTTTACAACCCTAGCCCATAGAAGTGCCCTGGCATCGTGCTGCCTGACATTAGTTCCCAGTGCCTCTATCAAGTAGAACCACTGCAGTGATCCCCGGGTTGAACTTTCTATTTCCCATCCACTCATCAAGATGTCTCTTGAAGAGGGCCAGTGAGGTGCTCTACTTGATATGTAGGGGAAGTCTATTCCAGAGCATGGGCATTCTCTCTGGATTATGAACCTGCCCTTCCAGCATGTTCTGTTGATTGTGGTAATGAGGTTGAGGTCTCTGGAGCATGTGGTGTGGAGGGATTTGTATTTCTTTAGATGTAGCATTTCTAACAAAGCTGGGTCAGACATGGCTTTGTAAGTCAAACAGAGATCGCCTCTTAGTAGATGATTTGAGACAGAGAATAGCTGGAGTTTTTCAAGTCTGTCCATGTAGGACATCTGTTTAAGGCCTAGAATCCTCTTTGTGAGGTACTTTTGTTGCCTTTCCTGCTGTTGCATATGTCTAGTGAGGTACATGCCAAATGGGGCATTATACTCGATGATTGGCCTAATGAGAGAAGAGTAGATAGAGATGATGACCTCTTTCTTCCTGGATTCAAAACCCTTGGTAATGAGATGTGCCACATAGAAGGACTTTCTGACCACAGTGGCAATGTGGTGGTCGAAGGAGATGTTGCTGTCAACCTCTGTCCCCAGATCTCTTATAACGCCTTCAGTGTTCAGTGGGCTCCCACTGATGTGGTAACTAGTGGGAACTGAGTTTTTCCTAAAGGGGATGATGATGCATGTTTTGGCATTAAGCTTAAGGCCATGGTTTTGACACCAGTCATTGGTCTCAGTGAGGCCTTTCTGTAGGATGTCTACATCACTTGCGAAGTTAACAATGGCTCTCAGCTTGCAGTCATCTGTGAACTTGGTCAGCCAGAGTTCCTCTGTGTTGACTTGGACTTTTGAGAAGTAGATGCCAAACAGGAGAGGACCCAGGACCAATCCCTGTGGGACTCCACTTTTGACTGATCAGCAGTCTGACTTGGAGTCCGCTACTTTCACACTGTGGGTTCTATCTGTGAGCCAATTTGCAACCCACCTAGTAATATATAGGGACTGATGCCTAGTTTGGTGAGTTTATCAATAATTCCTGAGTGGGGAATGGTATCAAAGGCCTTGGCCACATTGAGGTAGGCTGTATGAACTGCTTTGCCCTCATCCACAGCTCTGGTGACAGATTCAAAGAAGTCAACCAGGTTGAGCAAGCATGATCTACCTTTCATAAAACCAAATTGCATGGGATATAGAGTTTGGAGATTCCCTATATCCTTGTTAATTAGGTCCATGATGATGCGCTCCATAGCCTTACATATCAGACTCATCAGGCTAATGAGGCAATAATTCCCAGGGTCTGTAGTCACTCCCCATTTATGGAGAGGGATGACTGTAGAAGTGCACCATTTGTTAGGGGCAAAGCCTGAGATGAGGCTGTGACTGTTAAGATGTGGTACCATTTCACTTCATAGTCATGTAGAACACATCCAAGGATATTGTCAGGTCCCATGGAAGCTGTATTCTTGGCCTTGGATAATGCAGCTTTAACCTGTGCTGCAGTAATGCTGGTTGCCTGGCATTCCCCTGGTATTGCGATTAGTCCTTTAGTGGGAGAGAGAGGGGTAAAGTTGGCACTGAATCTGTTGGCCAGTATGTTGGCAATATCTGTTGGCTCAGTATAGGAGGTACCATTGTGCAGTAACTAAGAGCAAACCTGGGTATTGCCATGGAGATTCCTAATATAACTGTAGAAGGCTTTGTGGTTGTTTTTAGTGTCTGCCACAATTCTGCCTTTATTTCTGGCTTTAGAGGTTTTGATGAGGTATCTCAACTTTTTGTTGAGGCTAACAGAGTTTTTCCAGTCTTGGGATTTCATGTTTTTCTGCAACAGTTTCTTCCTTGTATTGTAGAGTTTATTAATGGCAGGGGACCACCAGATTAACTTCCTTTTTTTGGAGGAGAGCGTCTTGGTTCTTTTGGGTATGGCTAGTTCTATGCATTTATGTGTGTTCATACAGTGCAGGTTAGCTGTTTATTTCTGTAAATTATTGGTCAGAAAGTCTCAAGCCCAGACAATAATTTAATATCCTCATTACAGCCAATCAAAACAAAAAATATCTCTCACCTTACTAAACCAATACGCATCAGAGAAAATTATGTGGAAAAAAGTAAATTTTGCAAAATAACTGAGTAAAACATGCCATCCTATGACTAATTATTTTTACTTCTGTATGCTGGATCAATGTTGTTATGGAGCTGAGGTTTCACTGCAAATGGTATATTTCCCTTTTACCTGAAGTGCAAAAAACTGGAAAGACTAGAGCGACATTGTTTCTTGCAAGGTTAATCTGAGGACTGAAGTTCATATTTAAAAAAAATGCTTTGTATTTTGTCAGACATTTATATCAGTTTAAAAGTGTATGTTCAGTAAAGATATTCTTTAACATGATTTGCAACATATGTAATCTTAAAACCTCTGAACATTAATTCAATTGTTCTCACTTGACAGATGAAAGTATACTAACTTTTGTAGACCAAACACCAGGAGTATGATTATAGTGAGTTGCATTGCACAGACTGTAACTATAAAATTTACATGCTTTGCCAGTGTGCAGATACTGGGGATAGCATTCACATCCTGATTTTCAGGGTAGCTAAGATTTCCACAAGTCGTAACATTTGATGCATGTGGGATGGTTCATTTTAGTCAGCTGAAAGGAAAATTTAAAAAAAAAAAGCTATTAATTTTCTCTAATCATGATGGCAAACTAATGTTGCCGGCTGTCTGAAGCTCACAGAAGTAATTATTCTAAGAACCATAAACATAAACTCATCCCATTAGCTCCTGAAAAGATTTGAAGTGCAGAGTGTTCAGTCTTTCCTCTCTGTTTTAGTAAAATATTGAGACATTACTATGAAAATTATTCTAATTGTTTGTCATATTGCTTTAATTCAAAGACCACGTAACCCTTGTTTCAGTGCTGAAATGTGGGCAAGTTGGAATATGGAGAATACGAAAGTGAGGCAAGAAATGAGTTTCATGCTGCATATTTAGATGAGACATGCACATAATCAGGTGGCATAAGACAACTGATCAGTTTCAGTAGCTCAGGGGGTAGAATGTTCCCTTTTGATGTTAGAAGATCATAAAGCTGTAGGTTCTGTTCCCAGGGCAGGTAGCTACACTCCTGAGTGTGCTGTCCTTTAGATGAGATGCTAAACCAAAACCTAATTTTCCCACAGCATATCTTGAAAAGAGTAGGGGCTTTATTAAAATCAGAGAAACAAAATGCCAAAGGATTTCAGTAAAGTCAAGAAACAATTATAAACATGCTGCATTAAATTGCAGAGTCAATCCCCACACCTTTTTACTGATAAACAAAAATGAGTTTTTCATTAAATAAAGCATTTAAATCCCAAATCTGATTACACAATACTTAACCACACTGTCCTTTCCATACAAATCATACGCAGGAAAGCATTTTTTATCAAGAGTTTTCACCTGTTGAACCCCCAAGCATCATAGCATCTACATACAATTTATCTTATAAACCACTGCCCTAATAGTCAATGTTTTCCAAAAATTGTAACATCTATCCCAAAATCGCAAGAATAGTCCAACAAGGAATGAGACAGAGGCCAAAACTCAGAAAAGTTGCCACAAGGTGTACACTGTGTGAAAACTTTGCATTCAGACACAGCCCTACCAGGTTGCTACAACACAGAGGCATTCTAGGGGAGGTATATGATAATTAGCCATATGCTCTCCACCAGGACTGCCTGCAGTAAGGCATTTATGCAACCAAACAATTCAGAGAATCTCTTGGCTGTGTAAAGTGGCATGGTCACTCATGGCTGCCTCTGGCCATTCCTGATTTTAGTCATATTTATCCATCACAGCAGAGATAAGTGCCATGGAGTTTAGTAGTCAGTGAGTGCTTGAGTGTGTTTATGTGAGGGGCTAAATGTTCAAAATGTGTGTATCTGCCTCAAAGGTCACAGTAGGGAGTGTTAGGTGTGTGTGTGTGTGTGTGTGTGTGTGTGTGTGTGTGTGTGTGTGTGTGTGTGTGTGTGTGTGTGTGTGAGCGCACGGCATGGGCAACTCCTATACTTCCACACACTTCTGGACTAATGAGCAAAGCCTGCAACACTGAGTTGGGGGTAACACTGGCCAAAAGGGATGCAGCACTTATACAAGACATGGGCAAGGGGAAACACTAGGCAGCAGGGATAAGAGCTCATGACGTAAGGAATACTTACACAACACATACGAGGGGGGACACTAGCTATGAGCAATTCATCTGAAGATGTCAGTCAACGGAAATGCTAGCTACCAGGGATACTCTAAATATTCTGCATTAAAGACACTTATGTAAGAGAAAAAAATATGTTGGGCAAAGAACCACAAGACACCAGAGATGCTATAAGTAGTGAGCCTTAAAGGCACTAAAAGGATTAAAACCCTGTACCTTCCCACTTCAGATAGCACTCCTATGCACTGTCACTAGACAACAGGGATATGATGCAAAAATATAGAATATGTAAAAAAGAATATGTAAACTACAAAGGGGGAAAGATGTTAAACTCTCCACCCTTGCCACAGAAATCATCAGCATTTACTGCCTGCACTAAATAAGACAATTTCTAATCCCTAATTTTCTTAAAAATGTCCAATTGCTTTCTTGTACATGATGGTCTTTTTCATGCCCCTATAAAAATACGTAAAATAACTTTCTGATGAATATATGGGAAGTACAGACTGCAGTGGTGGTGCTGTGGTAGCATTGTCACCTCACAGTAAGACGTTGTCCTGTTCGATTCTCAGCTAGAGTGTCTTCTGTGTGGAGACATGCGTGAATGGGCATACCTTTGTTGAAGGTTGTGCGTCAGGGCCGGCAACTCGGCATGTAAAAATCTACTGCCAATCATTAGCGGACCAGAGTTCTTCTGTGGCAACCCCTAACTGGGAAAAGCCGAAAGACACAAACAAAACATTCTGAGAAGTGGTAAGCAAAACACATGACTTACTCAAAAACAGATATAAAAATAAATACAGCAAAAAAAAAAGTACTGGATGGAGAAACCCCAACTCCCTGCTCTTCCTCATTACGTAGAACACCTCTCTTCACAGAATTTAAAAGAGTTTGTCAAATGGCTGGAAAATAAAGTTCAGTTAACTTTTTTTTCCAGACTAGTAGGAAACAAGAAAATATTTCTCAAATATTGCAATTCAACCAAAAAAATGAAAGTAGTAAATAAAAAATTCTATGGAAGGTCAACCTAAATTATTTCAAATTATACAATAAACTGTAAAGCATGCAAAAAACACTTTCTTAATCTCAAAAAGAAACCCTAAAAACCTTAACATAAGTTGCAGAGAAAGGAATACTAAAAAATCTACCAACACAACCAAAATCAGACAAACCTACTTTTTGCAATTTGACTAATACAGAATCAAAAATGTCCCAATCCTAGACTTAATTTTACTGGAAAAACTAAATCATCTGAAAATGTGAAAGTAAGGGGAACCATAATATCTGAGGAAATTATTATTCTGAATGGGGATATAGCTTTGGTCACTTGCAAAATAACTACATTCATCATTAACAAAGCAAGCAAGGGGCTCAGTAGACACCCTTGTTTAACTCCCATATGACATTTAATACCTCATTCAATCCGACCATTGACTAAATGAAGACCAAAGATACAGAATAAAAGACATTACACCTTTCCAGGAAACCTACATTTCTGCAATATAGCCCAGATATCGTCATGTCTAACTGAGTAAAAGGCTTTTGATATATCGCATACAACAAAGTACATCTCCAATTACTTACTCTGATGCCTTATAGCAGTTTGCTTTACTAAAAACATTTCCCTCATATCAGTATCAGGGATACTACATATGCACTATATACACTTGCACTCCACAGAAGATTCAACCCTTTCATTGTCCTATTTTGAATTAAGCCCATCAAAGTTTTATACTCAACATTTCTCATAAGCAATAGATGATCAGAATTCCAAACTGCTTTTACCACCCCTACTTTTCTCAATCATTTTCACTAACCCTATACACACTGACGAAAAACCTATGTGAAGCCATCCATTCAAGGTCTGTAAAACAACATATTCCTCCTGATTCATGAACAATCCATGCAAGAACAGTTTATTCTTGCACAGACTGTTCCGTGTAGGAATACAGCAGCAACGCACCCTACGTATTAATGAGGGCACGCTGCTGTATACTTACACCTACACAATCCACGTACGAGTGTGGGGGGGCATGTGTAAGTCCTGCATGGACACTTAAACATGCCCCCTGCACTCAGAAAGTGCTGTATGGCACTTTCAAACAAGGAAGTAGCATAATATTAGAGCCTGGCTCTAATATTATGCATTATTTCAGTGTCCGTGGACACTGAAATGTAAAACTAGCATGTCAGTGTCCGTGGACACTGAAATTAAAAAAAAAAAAGAAGCACACAATCCCTAAGAAGTAGCCCACACAGTATATGACTGTCCCCGGAATGGCCAGCTCCCTGCCCCACATGCCTGCAACCTGCTGATAAATATATGTAATAATTTAATATTTCTTTTTCTTTTTTTTACAATAAAAAAGAAAGTTTAATCAAAGCCAGTGGGTTTGCAACTTGCAACACTTTGCTCAGCCCAGCTTAAATGCTGTTTGAGAGTCAAATAGAATTCTGAAGGAGAAATCCTGATTCCTGTGTAGCATAGTGGTTAGAGGACCAGTTTAGTACGCAAGTCATGCGTGGTTTGAATCCCACCTCTGGCTGATATATTTTGTGTGTGGAAGCAGTTGAAAATTAATTTTTATGAATTGGAATGATATTTGTAAGTCATATGCCTTACCTATGGTAGTGCAGGGCTGGGAAAATGCTATATGGAAACGTAAAAAAAAATTTCAATTTTTTTTTTAATTGTTTACGGCCAGCTAAAGCTATCACAGCTCTGCTGAAACTAGTTAAGGATTGCTTAAGCATGAAAATGTATCCTTAGCAACAGGGTTTAAGCTGATGTGAGCAGATGTAAGCATCCCTTAGCTTCATTTAGCTCCATGCAAACCAATGCAAACCTGCTTACAACTGCTTAAAGGTTCCTTAATCACTCAGTATCCAGCAGCCCTTCTTCTGGCCAGCAATAGAATAATCAGCAATGAACTGTTTTAAACCCAGGATGCTATACATCATAGTCACAGCAATTTACCACTAGGCCATCTTAGCTGTAAGTTATTGAGATGTTTTTACAACATATCATGCAGTACAGTTAGTTTACAATAGGAAAGACACACTGTGCAATCAGGAATGATTGTTATCTGCAAATATATACATGAAAACAATATCTACATATATAGAAAGATAGATAGATATGTGTAGAGATACATATATATGTATAACAGTATGTAAATATATTACCAAGAAATACTGCTGTGTGTATGTGTATGTATATATATATATATGTATAAAAAAATATATATATATAATATATATACATATATATATATATATATATATATATATATATATATATATATATATAGATATATATATATACACATACACATATATATGTATGTCTCTAAATGCTCATACAAACATATGCTGCTGATAGACCACCTAAAACTGGGGCAGCATGCACAGTTGGATACGAAAGGACCCATGACACTTATCTGCCCCTCCCAGTCCAAATAATAAGTGAACAGTATACTGCTGCAAAACCATGATAGGCCATACACAATATCCAGACATATACAGTGACCTGTTAGCAAAACAACTACAATGAGAGAAGATAGTAAACAAAAATATAAAGAGCCAGTAATTCACACAACTTCATTTTGCTCTGATGTCTTTGCCAAAGCCTTCAAGGAGTAACACATTACAAGAAATACTTGCCTTAATTAGACAAAGGCATTAACACTTACGTACATTTAAATACACAGCCACCAACTACACTCCTCATTTAAGCCCCTATGGGATAAAGTATCACATTTAAAAATATACATTTATTCTGTACATAATTGCTCTTTTATAACTGTTTGCTCAAACTGAGAAACAGACTTTTTCAAAACCAGTACCTTGTAACCCACTACACTTAATTACATGTATATACACAGCCTCCAATTACACTACTCATTTAACCCCCTACGGGATAAAGTATCACATTTAAGAATTTAAACCGATTCTGTACATAACAAAAGTTCTTTCATGACTACTACCCCCATGGTGAAAATCATTGAAATGTACAGCTATAGAGCTGTCTTCTTCCTCATCATTAATATGTCTCACATGTTCTAACAGCCTAGTTTTAAAAGACTTGTTACTCTCCCCCACATAAAATATGTTACAAGGGAATCTAAGAGCATTTGCCATACACCGACCTCTTGAATGTACAGAGTCGACCATGTTGTCCACCATTTCCCCTCAGCAGCAATGACAGAACACAATAATGGTAGATCCTACCTATCAACCTATCAACCTCCTATTGTATGGCATCTGTACAAAGCCTGACATAATTTGGGACATAGGCCTAAAAACATAGCCATAATTGAAATATTGCTGTTATACACTGAGAAAACTGCTGGTGTTACAGGATTTGTTGTAACATATCCATTCTGAGAGATACAAAGTCTGAAACATATGGATGTTGGCAGGTACTGACTGCAATCACCAGAGTTAGCTACTGATTCACCAAGGATAACATCTGTCTAGGGAACAGACCAAACATAACAGGCAAACCTCTATGTGGATAGCGCTACAGTTGAGAGCTATGCAGATACAGAACTTTGTCAGACTGAAACCCATACAGAAGTAGCATGTTCAGACAAACCCTACTAAACAAGCAGTATTCAAAACATATAACAGCAATACTCACATTCTACCCCTAAGTCTTGAATCTTCTCCACCATTTAGTTGGCTTGTCTCCACAGTTTTTGTTCTAAGAGGTATTAGCTCACACACCTCCAGGACTTCTTTCTCACAGGTAAGGGAAAGGGCCATCGCCCACATGGAGTATTCAATTATAGGAGTGTGTTGCCATGACATTGGTTATTGGAATACCTACTCAGCTGCTCCGCATGCAATCAGCAACTGGGGGACATCAGTTGGTGCTCAGGCCATCACATGGACATGAGCATTACCTACAAAAGACAAGCTGCCATCTATTCAAACCACCTCTGTCATAAACAGTCCATCAGTGCAAAGCTGAAGTAGTATGAGAAAAAAAAAACAACAAAAAGGCTATATCTGTGGAAAATCCAAAAGAAAAGGTATGTTAAACAAGTAAGCATGTAATTGAACGGAGTAGGTGGTCTGTATTAATGGGAAATAGGGGTTTGAAAGCATATGTCTCAACAAGACATGCTGTACTTATGTACTGCTGAACAGCACTGATGGCCATAGCATGTGGCTCTGTCTGTAGTGACCAGGCCAGCTACTGGGATGTTGTACATATCCATATGTTCCATGTGCATATAACTATGATGCACATTTTGTCTTGTAAATATAACGCAACTATACAGAGCATGTGCAGAGTTAAGTACTGCTGCAGATGGGTGTGCTAAACTGCATGTTATATACTGAGCTCATACCATTCAACTGCCCAGTGTTCTGCACAGTGACCATATGTGTGCCTCATATTTGTAGTCATTTACCCATAGAGTTGTGTTATGTCAGTCAAATCCTTGCCAAATCTGTGAAGACTGACATTACAACATCCCCCTTCATTATCGTCTGGCTTTTCCCATTCAGAATTGCCACAGTGGATCATCTGTTGCCCTTTCTGCCTGTCCTCTGAATCTTGCTCTCTTATACCAGCCACATGCATGTCCTCTCTCACCACATCCAGAAACCTTATCTGAGGCCTTCCTCTCTTCCTCTTCTCTGGCAGCTACATCCTTACCATCCTTTTCACAATATATTCAGCACCCCTCCTCAGCATATGTCCAAACTGATGTAATGCTGCCTCTCCAACACTGTCTCATATCCGTCCAACATGGCCTGAGCCTGTCATATACATATTGCTAAACCTGTGCACCTGCATCAAAACCAGTGCAAATCATAACATCTATAACCCTGCCACATCCAGCTCTGACTCCTGCCTTTTTGTCAGTGCCAATGTCTCCAACCTGTATAACATAGGTGGTCTCACTACCCTCTTGTAGACCTTACATATCACATTTACTGGAACTCGTCTGTCACATATCACTCTTGACACGCTTCTCCACCCTCTCCATTCTGCCTGTACTCTCTTCATCACCTGTCCTCCATAGTCCTCATTACTCTGAAATGTTAATCCCAATCATTTGAACACATCCACCTTTACCAACTGTACTCCATGCACCCTCAAAACTCCGCTATCCTCCCTCTCATTCACACATAGATATTCTGTCCTAGTGCTGCTAACCTTCATTCCTCTCCTCTCTAGAGCATATGTCCACCTCTTCAGGGTCTCCAAAAGCCATTTCCTACTCTCAATACAGATCACAATGTCATCTACAAACTACATTGTCAACGGGGACTCCCGTATGATCTTGTCTGTCAACCTGTGCATCACCATTGCAAATCAGAAAGGGCTCACAGCTGATCCTTGATGTCATCCCACCTCCACCTTCAACACATCCATCAATCCCAATGCAGACCTCAATGCTGTCACACCACCCTTGTATATATCCTGTACCACTCTTACATATATCTCTCCCACTCATGACTTCATCATACAATACCATAACCCCTGTCTAGGCATCCTGTCATATGCTGTTTGCAAGTCCATAAAGACACAGAGCAACTCCTGACCTTCTCTGTATTCCACCAGTAACAGTCTCAGAGCAAACATCACATCAGTTGAGACCTTTCCATGCATGACACCATACTGCTGACCAGTATTTCTCACCTCCCTGCATAACCTAGCTTCCACTACTCTTACCCATAACTTCATGCTGTGACTGGTCAATGTTATACCTCTGTAGTGATCACAGTTTTGCACATCAACCTCATTCTCAATGCCTTACACAAGCACTTTCTCTCCACTCCTCATGCAACCTCACACTTTACAAGCTATCAGTAAACAGTCTGGCTAACACACCACTGCCATTTCCCCTAAACAACCCCATGCTTCCACAGGTGTGTAATGTGGACCAACAGGCTTGCCAGTATTTATCCTCTTCATAGCTATCCTCACATCCTCCTTGTTAAGCCATTGCTCTTCCTGATTGACCATGCCCACATCATCCAGCCTTCTCTGTCTCATTATTTTCATGCATCGGCCTCTCAAAGTACACTGTCCATGTGTTCAACACACTCTCCTCGCCTGTAAGTACATATACCTCATCATCCTTTATCACCCTTATCTGCTGCACATCTTTCCTAGCTCAGTGCATCTGTCCAGCCAATCGGTACAATTCCTTTCATACCTCCATAGTGTTCAGCCTGTCATTGAACTCTTCATATGCCCATCCTCAGCCTTTGCCACCTCTCTCTTTGCCATGCAAATCTCCTCATACTCCTGCCTACTTTCCGCATCTCTCTGACAATCCCACTCCTTCTTCCTAATCCTCTGTCTCTGTATACTGTCTAGTACTTCCTCAGTCCTACAACAGGTGTCCTTGTACTGCTTCCTCCATCCACATGTTACCCCAAGCACCCTGCTAGCTGTCTCCCTTACCAGCTCTGATGTACTTAACCAGATATTTGTTAGATTGTCACTGCCACCCAGTGCCTGTCTGAACTCTTCTCTGAACTCCACCTCACAATCACCATTCTCCAGTTCACACCATTTGATCCTTGGTGCTGCTCCCACACTCTTCCTCATCTCAATCACCAACATCATCTCACATACCAACATCCTCTGCTGCCTAAATACACTTTCCCCTGTCACCACTTTACAATTTCCAATCTCCTCCAAACTGACCCTCCTACATTGGATATATTCCATCTGTGTGCATATTACTCCACTCGTGTATGTCACCATATGCTCCTCCCTCATGTTATAGTGTGTATTCACCACAGCCATTTCCATCCTTTTTGCAAAATCCACTACCATCTCACCATCGCCACTCCTTTTAACCCCATATATACCCATTGATTCCCCTTCCTCACTGTTCCCTTCTCCAACATGCCCATTGACATCTGCTGCAATGACCAGTCAGTCACCCTTGTGTACAGTCATCACCACATCATCTAACTGACATCACATTTCTCATTCTCATCCATTGCACAACCAACTTGCATAGCATATGCACTAACAACAGTCATCATTACATCATCAGCTTCAGAAACATCACTCTATCAGACACTTATGTCATCTTCCAAAAACACTCTTGGCATATTGTTCCTTCAGCAGAAGCCCTACCCCCTTCCACTTCCAGTCCACACCTTGATAGCACAATTGTGACCTTCCTACCACACACCCAGCCATAATCCCCTTCCATGTGGTCTCTTGCATACACACAATATATCAACCATCCTCTGGCCATCATATCAGCTTAGCCTGGTCCCTATACCACTCATACTGCCAACTTTAACAATTCTTAACCTTAATACCACCCTCCTAGCCTTTCCCCACTCTTCCTGCCATATGTCTGTTGGACATCCTCTAGGGGATGCCTGTCAGAGCAAAGGCTACTGTGCTATTGAATGACTCAAGTCTGTTACAGCAATATTGAGACACTGTCACTGATTTTGCCCCATTGCACCCTTGTATGCATGGCATCCTACAGATATCCTGCTGTAACAGGTTGAGAGGGATGACTGCGCAGCAAGAGTGTGAATACACTGTGCCATAGTGACATAGAACAGACATGTATGTGAGGTATTACCCATGCACATGTCAGTATGGGTAGGTGTATGTGTCCAGTACTTGTATCTGTAAAGTATCTACATGCATGAGCCAGTTCAGATAGTAATTGTGAATGGGGATTTCTAATGCACATAAATGCAAATTTATGGTGAAGGACAACACATTGTGTAGTATTGGGTGTTGTACTGTAAATGTGCAAACATGCTGCATCCATCCTTTACCAAGGACACATGTGAGTCTGCTGAAAATACCTCTCTCCCACAACTACATAGGTCACTGTAGTCTACATATGGGACACCAGCCTGCAGCTGGTGAGTATGGAATTCTTCAGTTGTGCTTTGGCAATACCCCAGGCATGTGGAGGGCAGTCAAGTTGCCATGCACACAACTATGACTAATAGCCATATTGCTTTATGTGCATGTTCACTTGTGGTGGGGTTAACTGTATTGCATCACAGTGGTCACCACAGGGGCTATCTGAAGAGAATGTAACATTCCTGTAGCATACCTCACAACCTGTAAGTGCAAGACATCTGGACAGACACCAGCAAAATGTGTTGGACAAGCTGACTAAGGTAGGGACATGTGTGAAACATTACTGCTATACAGTGGATATCAAATGTATACACACACCTGTTAAGATTCCATTTGTTTCTGATATATACTGATTGAGACCACACTATGTCAGCCCACACCTTTCCCAACCTTTAATGTGACCCATGACATGAAGAATTCACTTGTAAAACCAAACATCTGGACTCATGTATTGCACCTACAAGCCTGGACAAGTGTGAGGGTAGCAGATGTTGTATCAGTATGCTGTTTCAGTCAGATATGATACCTGATGCTGCCATATGTGTCGGGTTACATTCACTGTGGTGTATTTGGCAACAGTATTACTTACATGGGCATTGTTAAGGCAGACAGAGCACTAATAGGTTCCAAACATCTGGATGTGCCAGACACATTTGTACAGAGGACTGGTATGGCCTGTACAATAGTTTCACATGCTGCATGCAAGGCAGATGCCATTACCACACTATATAAAGTAATGGCATCAGGAGGTGGTCACCTGCCATGTAAAAATGGTATCAGCCACACAAGATATGATCCACACACACATACACACACACACACACACACACACACACACACACACACACACACACACACACACACACACACACACACACACACACACACTCACACACACACACAGAACAATATTGAGATTAGAATTCCTACCTATCTATTTATGTCTACTATAGTGTTAAGCCACAGAACTTACACAATTTCACCTCCTCCACAGGTAATCCAAATGGACCTTTTTCAGGTTCAGCCCAGGGTGCCAACAGATGAAGTAAGAATTATAGCAGACATTTACAAAGACTGTGTGGTTAGGATACAGAACATTAAATAATAAACATCCCAGCCATAGTAAGATAAAAATACACAACATTTGGTAATAGAATGAATGCTACTAGTTTTGATATGCACAATTTCAGTAGTTATAGAGAAGAGATAATAGAAAGGTGACTAATAAAAGAAGGATTCCTGATGAGGAAAAAAGATAAGCCAAGAGAGATATGTGGATAGAGAGGGAGGAAGTGGATTATAATGAATTTGGAATGGAATGGAAGAACAGAAGAATAAAGAGATATGCATTTCTTACCTGAATAAGTTAACTCTCATGAAAAAAGAGGAGAACATTGCTCCATGATTTAGCTGTTATGGGTTCGATCTGGATGGCACTAGCATTTTGGAAGAAATTATACTAGGCAAGTTTATGTTGGTAGTTATTTTGTTCAAGCAGGAACTTTGTGTAGGAGTCTATAGCCTTCATATCTGGTGGCAGGGATTTTCACGCTTTAGAAATTTAAACTGAGAAAGAGCTATGGAACTATGATTGTTTTTTTTTGGGGGGGGGGACAATTGGTAGACCATGGATAATGGTGATAGGAATCTCAGCTTGTAAGGGGCAACTCCACCACCAAATAAGGGGAAGAAGTTTAAACTGATAAGTTTGTAGCTAGGACAAGCCAATAGCACCAGTGATCTTTGTTGGACTGGTAGCCATTTTGTGTTGGAAAGAGTGCATCAGTGGTGGTCTCCATGCAATGAATGGGTTATAAATCTGCAAATGTTACTTGATGCAGCTTGACATGGGCTGATTATTTTCTAATGCAGCTGTAATTACTACGAATCCACAATTTAGATGCAGTAGAAGGTCCACTTTCCTTAAAGGGTGGAAGGCACCATCTTGCCACAATCAGTACAATTCAGTGAACATATCACACTTTACTGACTGTATTAACAAAAAGGAAATGTACACATCCCAGTTTCAGTGCTACCCCTTAAATAAGAAAACACTGCATGCTGATCCCAAACTGTGCTGTTGTGACTGACAAAGTGTGTGTGGTGCCATGTAGTACCGAAACCCAAATGACCCAGTGTTTTAAATGTAACCATCTAATAGCACACAGTGACTTAGTTGGTCATTGTCTAAAAGCATTACTGTGAAACAGTTCACCATTTTAGTTTCTAAATATATATAAAAAACTGTTTGCATTTTGTACAAGATTGGTAAAATAACTACAGTAATAAAAGTTAACAAGACTTTGACAAAATCAATGTCATAATGAGCAAAATGATATCAGACTAAGAACTATCTGTGCTAAATCCCTTTGTTAGGTATGACTCCAGCAACAGGTGTGCTCCAACATTGAGGACAGATAATGATAATGTACCGGCGGTCCTTATTCAGAAAGGCAGTCACTGACCAGCACCACTGATTTCATATAATTCATCACTGCCTGGCATCATATTATCAAAAGGATAGAAAAAAGGAAGAGTTCTGTATGTTAGATTATATGCCATAAAAATCTGCATTTTAGATTAAATAGTGGGACTGTGCTGACAGGGTAACCAAAGCATTAACACCCTTGCCTTATCAAGAGGTTAGAGGCACCACAGAAGTTAAAAAGCAACACTAATAGTCAGTTTGACTTCAAAATAATTTTCCAGGCAACATAACTCTGGACCCTTCTGGTGATAAAGGATGAAGTTTTCTTGTTTAAATCACTGGTCCCAGTGCAATAAGAAGGCAGCAGCGTAAACTAATAAATACCTATTTAGTACAATTGGAAAAAAGAAAAAAAAGTCTGTTTCCTTATTGAATTTGGCATAGTAAAAATCATATAATATACCAGTTTGCCCCAGATGTTTGCATGTTTTTCAATGGGATATGATGCCTGAACCATCATTAAGCAGATTTTGTTATTCACACACACACACACACACACACACACACACACACACACAAATATACATATACTCACCAATAAAATTATACAGAATCCATCTGCTTGTGAAGCAATGAATAATATTGTACAGAACTATGTTCCTAGTCAGTCATTATGATTCAGTGATCAAAACTCCTGTTTGTCCACAAACATATCAGATTTGCTGGGCATTGTCTGTACTCATACCATGTTTTTAAGGTCGGAACTCTATCCATCGGGTCAAGACCCTTTCTCTCATCCTTCAAAACTATTCTGAAAGATTTCCTAGCTAAAAGTTGGCTCTGTTCTTGCTGAACACATGGATAAATAATATCTGCAAATATGATCAACTACCTAGTCAAATTTTAGATCTCCTTACTCACTTGCTTATGTCTACCAATTTCTCTCCCTTGAATTTCTCTTTAAGTATACTATAAGCCTGTTTTTTTTTCACTTTGCATTATAAATTCTACTTGTGTTATACTAACTTACCTTTGATTTCTCTATAAACTGGCTAAAAATTCTCTAACTCTTAAATCACTGTCATATAACTTGTATCTATTCTTAATTAATGTTTTCCTATTATGTGTAATTTGGTATTATTATTTAAACTGTTTGTTTTTGTAATATTTTTAAAAACTGTAAAATTATTATTCTTAAAATGCTTTGCATTACTTTTGAGCTTTTATCCCCAGGCCTCCACTGAAAATGGGAATCAAATGTCAATAAATAAATATATGTATGCAAATATGGAGTTTTTCTACCTGGGACTGGGATGAAAGAGGGTATTTGTCTCAATCGGACTTTCCCAGTCAACTAAGAAAAATTAATATGCCAAGCCAAATCTTGTTGATTTCACATATTTGTCTGTATCAGTATATTGGGACACTCTGTGTGCTTCTGAATGGAGTAATATGATTTTCGTATTAGATGGCTTTGCATATTTTTGAATATCTGTATTTGATAGATATTTTGCATCCTAGTCTAAAAATCTAACAACAAGAGGTTTTGTGCCCACTCAGAATGTTTAAATGCATGATGCTCTTGCATTGTATTATGAAAACACACGAAAAATGAAAGTAAAAAAGTTAAAAACTGAAAAATGACCTGAGATTTACAGTAAAGTTTTCCTGAAATCTAAAATAAACAAAGTTAATCTTTTTTATTCTTGATGGGTTGGAAAGGCTGTTTACTGTCCACTATTTACTGGCGTATGACATTCAAGGAGAAAGTTCACTACCTGAAATATAATAATCTGACTTGTAGCTGACTTTGCTCACCTTGTTTTATCAACAGATACCCCGAGCTTATCATTTGTTTAGGCCTTAGTTGTGTAGTTGGATGATTAATGGTTGCTTGTTATACAATATCTGGTGGGCTTCCCTATACCTCTTCATGTTTAAGCTGGATGAGTGTCTATCTAGTTATGCAATGCCTGGTGGTCATCCCAATGCCTTTTCAACTTCAAGCTGATGAGGTTCTATCCAGTTATGTAATGTTGTACCTCTTCAACTTTAACTTCAAGCTGATGAGGTTCTATCCAGTTATGTAATGTTGTACCTCTTCAACTTCAACTTCAAGCTGGATGAGATTGTATCTAGTTATGAAACACATGTTAGGCTTTCCTATGCCTCTTCAAGTTTGAGCAGGATGAGATTCTGTCTCGTTATGTAATATCGGGTGGGTTTCTCTTTACCACTTCAAGTTTCAGCTGGATGTGGTTCTATCTAGTTTACAATAACTTCTAGACTTTCCTATACCTCATCAAGTTCAAGGTGGATGGGATTCTGTCTATTTATGCAATATCTGGTGGGGTTCTCTATGCCTCTTCAAGTTCAAGCTGGATGAAGTTCTATCTAATTATGAAATGTCTGGTGGGCTTCTCTTGATCTCTTCATGTTCTTTTCTTTTCTTCACTTGTTTGAGGCCCCAGAAAATTGAAGTCGGTGAGTTGAATCATTCACCTGTTGGAAATTAGCAATACATTAAGTGAAGCTGTCAGATGTATACTAGGCACTAGACTACAGTTCTAAAACCAGATGGGGTCTGTATTATTTCCTTAAACGGCTACATTGTCAAATGGCATTTCATCAGAAATGTTATTCATCAACCCCCCCCACCCCCTGATAATTATATATACTAACTCCAAGTTTGCACTGCAGTGGGGAAAGTACAAATCTCCTGATCCTACCATAATGCGATCTCAGTCAGAATTGTTCGACAAACAGCATTTCTAATGAAATGCTGCTCAACAATGTGGCCGTTCGATGAAGTAATAGCGACCTGACTAGATGTATGGGGTTAGAAAACTATGGACTAGCAGAAAGAATTGTGTCAGACTTTTACTAATGTCACAGAAAGCAAAGGTTAGTAGGCTGCCTGACTATTAACATAATAATGGGAGTTGACAGAGAGAAAACATAAACGTAAGCAATGTAGGAGCTTTTAATTTGTAGCAAAAGTCAGACGTCATTCATTTTTTTTAAATAACTATTTTAACTAAGAGACTTACCCAATGACTTCCCTTCCTGCACCCCAGGAGCTCAATCAAGCCTTCCTTCCTTCCTTCCTTCCTTCCTTCCTTCCTTCCTTCCTTCCTTCCTTCCTTCCTTCCTTCCTTCCTTCCTTCCTTTCAGGGTTGGCTGGAGTCAGGCATCCTTGAGCCAAGTAAGAGCCCTGTTGCTCATTAGTTCCCATCTGGTAAGCTTTGGCAATCCACACTTTCTCCTTGTGTGTTATGAGGTGGGCCACATGGCAGACTCATAATGGTCCCCCATCCTAAACCATTTAGAGTAGATGGCTTGCAGACTCTGTAACGGCTGCTTTATTAAGGACAAATGTGTATTCTACACATGTTTATCTCCCTACCTCAGTAGTACACTTATCACAGCCAAACCGAGCGCCTTACAGGCCTCTTCCATGAACAAAAACCCATATGGCAGTAGCTTTCACTAATATGACATCAGACACTAGCCAAGCACAGGCTGCTTAAGTCATAGTCAAGGATTCATCTATATATATCACAGATGCAGGTATCATCCATCTGAGGCTGAAAGAAGAGATTTCATACTGTAGCTTCATCCAGACTGTAAACTAACTGAAAGAGACCGAGTTAAATGCAGGATTTCAATATTAGTTCCCTGTTGATGGAATCTTTGTGAATGAAGAAAGAAATTTCATAATACATATATCATGCATCCATTGTGCTACTCACCCCTACACATGTGCACAGACACACAGACAAACACACACACATATACACACACATACACACATACACACAAACACACACACGCGCGCGCGCGCGCATGCAGACACACACACAAACACACATTTATAGCCTTGGATATTTCCTTGAAGACTAACAATACATATATATTTTTTATTAATTTATTCCTTTGATCATGAGGTAGACCTATTAGATTTAAGAGTTCCTTTTCAAGTAACCTGGGCAGGAACATTGTGTGGTTAAGTGGCTTGCTCCGTTCTGCATTAGTTTGCAAGTAGAAACTGAGAAACTTAAAACCAAACTTCTACAATGAAGCTCATAACCACCTCTAACAAATTTTAGACAACACAACAATCATATACCGCTAAGCACACACTGATAAAAGCTTCTTGTTCTTGTACCTTTATTTGTCATTGATAGTTCTTGTTTCTGCAAACATGACACAGTAATAATGTGTGAAGCACCATGATTTATTGCTTGAGCAAAGGAGGAATCAAAATTTGTCTTATTGAATGAATCTGATGATTGTTCTTACAGAACAAATGACAATTACAACTTTAAAATGAAAGAAAAATTGCCCTTGTGCTGGTCAAAGTAACGTCTCTCAGCATTTTCTACATTGTTGGTCACACTGTGACTACAGCTACTGTTCAGGGGACTTGTTATTCTAGCCAACAGGTAAACAGACTTTGTCCATTCTTCTAAGCACAGACATACTGCTTTGATCTGATACCAGAGAGAGCATTGTAAAATACATCATCATTAATACAGGAAGGGAAAAAAAAACAAAAGTAAAACTGAAACACAATGCACCATATGGCCAAGAACAAAATGGTAAAAAATATCAACAGTATGAACAAAGAAATTCAGAGAATTATCTAATGCTTTACAAAACTCTGTATCTTAGCGCTCACAGATGTGCAGTAAGTGTTGGTAGCACAACCAGGGAGAAATACATAATGACTATATGGATTTATGGATTTGATTTTGATTTCACTCATTTCTTTATACTTTCCATCTCCTGCTCATCTTTTCCACTAAAAGTGGCAGCTTTTGTGTTTCTCTTAATACATGTTTTCTCACCAATTTACTTCTATAATAGATAATACTTACGTATAAATACTTTACCATACTTTGCAATCTTTTACCATAAAGTCAGCAAATAATACTGTCATTGAAACTGTAACTCATAGTAAATTTCTATGTGGTATAACAGATGACAATCTCAAATACAATCACCATATACAGCACACCATTAAATATACACACCAGAAACTAGGCTCCATTTATAGAATCAATGGATTCCTTCAAGATACTGCAAGAAAAACTCTAGCCACTACCTTCTTACTGCCGACTCTCTTATACACCACTCCTATCCTAACAAACATAAACAATACTCAAAGAAAACAATTGCCTCCTGCTACAATAAAATAGCTAAATTTACCACCAGTCTCCCTCATAGGACCCACCATTGTCTTAGCTTAAAGCAATTAAACTGGCTTGAATTGCACAACTGTATAATATATTCACAACTGAGTACAGCACACAAACTAATTCATCATCCAGAAAAATGCCCTGCATTATAAAACTTATTACTAACCTACTGTCCAGTAAGAGACCTCCGTTCTATTAAGAAACTCTTATTGTTTACAAATAAATCAAATAATCTTGCAGGAGAGTTGCCTTACTCCCAGTGCATTGCTAAATTTTGGAATAGTATCCCCATGCAAATAAAACTCTCCGACAAACTCAATAGTTTTAAACTACTGCTTAAGCAAGATCTTAACCAGTCCTGGTCCCATACATGCTCATCACAGTGTTAAAACCTTTTCACTGTACAATACTATCTAAATATTCTCCTTAAATATTCTCATCCTCTTACTGAAATGACAAAACAATTTTTATACATAAATGCTGCCTGTACAATCCACTAATTTGCACATGTGCTTTCTCTTTAGTAACTTCAACCTCTGTAAAATCTTAGACTATATATGTAGAAATGTAACTACAGTGTGTGTATAAATGTAAATAGAAATGTAACTACTGTTTGTGTATAAATGTAAATAGAAATTTATCTATTCTATGTTTGACTGGAACTTTGTATAATGCAATTTAAAGAAATGGAGCTTTTCTCCCCGGGTCTCCACTGAAAATGGATATTACCTAGTCGGACTTTCCCGGTAAACAAAGACAAATAAATAAATGTATCTCATACACCACTGTTGTCAGCTTCAACAGACACTAAGACACAAAATGTAAATATGAATTATAAAATCTAATAACCCCTTTGTGCCATTTACAAAACTGTCCCAAAGCCAAAATTCCATTAGAAGGATCACCTTGGTGTGCTCATCTGAAGCAACTCAGCCTGACATCTTAGAGGTAAAGGGCAGATATATGAAGCTGTATTTTAGAAAAGTAGCATATTTAAGATGACATTTCTTTCCTGCTGCCCCATCCATGCAGTTGAAACATCAGTTTAAGTATGTAACTTCTATTACTATTTTTTTTTTATTTTTTTCCTATACACAGTGGGAAAAGTTTTTTCTTTTTTCCTATGTCCTAGTTATGGCCGAGAAGAGTGAAAGTGGGTCTCAGTTAACACTATTTCAGGTCAGTTTTCCTGAATTTGCAAGAAAGGACATCACTGTATTGCTGAGATTTCAAAACACTAAATGAAATACTACAAATTGTTCAGAAGTACAAAATATGATAGAAGTTTTTTTTCAAGTAGTACATTTGTTTTAAGATTAAACACACACACACACACACACACACACACACACACACACACACACACACACACACACACACACACACACACACACACACACATATACACTTCTACAATTATGGAGAGAAGGACCCTGAGGTTAGAATAAGCTAAAGTTCACTTCAGAGTAGAATCACTAAAAATTTCAACAGAGATTTAAAGAATTCTCCTAAAGAACTCTCATGAAGTTTAATTGGAATAATTAATTTGCTTAATGGACATTACTATGACACAATCATTTAGAAAGACATTAAGGAAGGCACGTGTATCATTAATGTACTTAATTTAACAGAACAGAACAATGTTATACTTAAAAAAAAACATTGAGGCTATAAATATTTTACTCTTGTTTCAAATGATTTGTTACATAATACAGGGGTAATGTTTATGGCTGAAAAGTTAAAGTGAACAGAGGATAAAGAAGAGTTCACAAAGGGAGTTTGATATTTCATGCAATGCATTTGGTTAAGATGAAATTTTTGCAGAAAAATATGAAATTAATTTTTGTAGGAATATCTGAAGCCATGAAGTTATGGTCATTGTCATACATAGGTTCCTACTAGGCTAACTGCTCTTGTGAGCCATTTTAAGCCTAGCCAATTATCCTACATGAGAATCAAACTTTGCACCTTGTGTATATAAGGTAAATAACTTAATTATGCCAGTGTCCCAGAAATATTAATCATTTAAATATATATATTTATAAAAATGGGTTTGCTATAGTCTTGACTGCAAAATTTAATGAGCAAGTCTTCATATACTATGTCTTAACTTGCTCATTCCAATGGAGTGCTGAAAGTTTGTACTCTTACTTAGAATGTTTGCATTCAGAGCTTTTTCAAAAAATCAAGTTATGTCCTCACATTTCAAACAGCTGTTCATATATCTAGAGCCATAAGGGTTACTAAAGAATTATAAATGGCACACTGTTTAGCACAGACACATTTTTTACAGTGGTAATGTTCATTAGATTACAGGTCTAAAACTGATTTTTTGCAGTTCATAATAAACATAGTAAATATGAATTATGTAATGTTTTATAAACAATGTACATTATTTTAATAATCACTCAAGATATACTGTCAGGAGTTTCTTGTTTGTCCATCTGTGAGCTTTAATATGGGGCTACGTGGTTCTGCCTGTGTTACTTGGTTATTGTTATATAATAAAGTATGAAAACAGCGATAATATAAATAGATAGTGTATAAAAAACTACAGTATTTCTTTAGCAGCACTGGACAGCGTTGAACCATTGATGCAGTTATGTTGTCTATCATGTAAGCTTTAAGATTACATTTTTCAATACAGTATTCATGGCATGGGTTTTGAAATTATTAATAAGGATATGAGCAGGCCATATTAGATTCCTAGAGGTGTCAGTAACACGCACCTGCCAAATCACCAGGAGGCGTAACTAGGATGGAAAGAATTTAGCTTATATTAATAGAAAAACACAAATTACTGAAGAATGCCAATAGAAAAAAATCCAGAGTTGATGCCCAGGTTTTACCAAAAAAATATGAATTGCATTTCTAAATAATTAGCTGAGTGGTTTGGATAGCCATAAAGATAAATAGGTGTCTTTATTTTATTAACAATATTCTATTTACAAACTTAAAACTGGTTTCAGAGTTGATAGATGTCTGAACTAAGTCTCTCTATGGCTGGTATGCTATCAACTAGGTTTGTGGTTACAAGAATTTACTTTAATTCTTCTTCTATATGTTGCTCCAGTTAAGCACTGTACCTATAAAGTTGGGTGACTTAAAGGTCATATGTACTGATTTTTACATTTTCAGCTTCCCATTCACTCTTTTCAGTAATAGTAAACCATTTAGTAACAGACTTTCAGTGTTTCAGATACACAGACAGGCAAAGTATGCATTTGTACGTTTATTTAAGAGTCTAGATTCTGATGAGCCAACAACTCACGTGTTAATGTTCTTATGTGCCTGCTCCACAAAGATTTTTTTTTTCAGTCTCTTTACTGTATAGACTAAGCACAGTAAGTAGCAGCCATTTAGGAACAGTTTCAAGTCAATAATAAGTTCCTGGGACCCTCACAGCCACTCAAGCCCCAGCTGCCCGAATTCCATTAAGTCACAGACAGGGTTTTAAGTGGCTGTATCCTGATTGTGCACCGGACCGAGCAGCAGCTTGAATATGAACTTGAGTTCAGTGATGTATTTTTCACAGCAGTCATATGTAGGTCTCATCAATGAGCTGGTAAGTGGGGAAAATGAAGGGGATGGTGGACTTTAGGTTTAGGGAGGGGGATTTTAGGTTTAGCGAGCAAATGCAACTTAGACCAGGTTTAGAGTTAGGGAGGAGAGGGGTTAGGGAGAGAGCAGAGAGGACCAGACAGTTAGGGTTAAGGAGTAACTGGGATTTTAGGTTTAGAAAGTGATCGGGAGTTGTTTTTAGGGTTAAGGCCAGGGTTTTGGTAGGGCTGGTTAGGGTAGTGGAAGTGCTCAGGATTCAGGGTTGTGGGAGTTAGGATACTTGGTAACACCAATGAGTGTCAGCAGGGAAGTGTATCACAAGCTAATGGTATGCAAGCCCTTGTAGTAGACCCTAAGTTCCTGACAGTTTTTATTAAACAATGCTAGAATGAATAAGGTAGTGACAGCACAAAACATTTTTATATGAGAAAAAAAATCATTGAACTAGTGCGTATACAGAAACTGCCATTCCATTCTATGACCATGTCAGGGATAACTCACTCAAATGAACACAGCCAAAACAGTTTAAATTAACATAAATTCACCATAAGTTACTTGCTCAAAGCACCATAAATCTGTTTTCTCTGTTTATAACGATGTTGAAAAACTGAAGTGCAATCAAGAATAAATACGGTTTAATATCACATAGATTTTTAAAAACTTTATTAACTTGAATGTCAGGAAAAATATTCTGAGTTATATTATAAAGATCATAATAAGTCACACTTGACTAGCCTATCAAATTAAAAGCTATATAGAGTTTAACCATTCTGAATATGTAGGCTGGGATTCATAGACAGAACATTCTGCTCTGCAAATTAGCAGAGTAGCCATTTGCAGGGTGTTGGTAATTGTACTTTACAGACATTATAGTTGCATGATGGTCAAAACAGTGCACTATACAGAGCATGTTAATGAGCCTGTAATGACATGGAGCCACGCAGGTCATGCAAATAAAGGAACCCAAAATGGTGAACTCATTCAGAGAGCTATAAAATGGAAGCAGTGCATGGTGGTGCATACTCATTTTGTATTCAATGATTCATTGTGTACACTTAGAAACATGCTAGTGGACATAGCAACTGTAGCAGACCAACATGTTTTGGGAGCAACTTACAAAGTCATCTACACTACTGGAGAAGGTACAGAGAACACCTGACATAGCACCAGCTCAGAGATGAACAGATTATGATTCATTTCCAGGGGGACAGTGACACTGTAAGAGACATATTTTACCTGTGTCATCCGCTAGCGTGGCTGAGATGAATGAGTGGTACGCCTATTCATATGGCTACAAAGGTCATTGTAGTCTTAACCATCTTAGCTACAGAGACGTCCAGCAACCTACATGTTAGGGATACTGCTGGCTTTAGATTCATTCATCTTAAATCATTTTCCAAATATACGTGTGGAGGAGCCTATCTGGTTCTTCAGTAAAGAGGAAGAAATAACTAAAAAATATCTGGGCATTTTTATGACATTGCATTTTTCCCTAAGGTCCTGAAAACCACAGATTGTATGCATGTTATTAAGGTTCTACCTGGTCTAAGAGGTCTGTGATACATTACAAGGAAAAGCTTCCTGAACTGCCAGGTGGTCTGTGATGTACAGAAATTCATAAACATAATAGTGTGCATATTTGGACTACTAAATGGGATGCTATGTCTAGACATGTTACAGTCCATGCATATGCAACAAGATATCTGTCATGTATTCCATACTAGATAACATGGAAATGCATAATCAAATAGAGCAGAAGGTAAATATCATGGCAGGGACCTTCCATGCCATTCATAGCAGAAGGACAGGAGGGCACGTTGGAAATTTAAGGGATGAACCCACAACCCCAGTGCTACAGCCAAGGCAGAGATGGGTGCAATGCATTGTTGCTCTGGTAAAGTGGAGGTATCTTATACACAACTATGAGTCATGACGAGGCAACAAAGAATAAAATAGGCATGCATTATCAAGCCCAGTCTATGCAGAGCAAAGCATTGACCGATCATACTCTGCATCAGATATCACCATACCCACACAGACTTTGGAGTGAGAAAGGCATTTGAGGGACACAGTGAGAGGTGACTACAGCACTATAATATGAGGTAGGGTTAAGTAATGTGAAGATGGTAGCCATGTATCCTGTGAGGTTATAGAAAGTCAGGGATCACATCCTCTAGTGGTGGGGTCAGGCCGCCATGATGTGACTGTAGATGATGTCTGTGGTGTTAGCATGCAGAGATGAGGCTGGATGTGATCTGTGGCATGAAGGGGTAGAATTATGGGCCATGTATCTGATACCTGATGGGACATCCCATGTGCTGAGCTAGATAAGTGCCACCAATTCTGACTGAAATGATGCCCATGATTGGAGGGTGGCAGGTTGTGTTCCCACAAGCAACACTGATTCTGTCTCACTGATGCTTCATGAAGTTTGACTTGTGATGTTTGTGTGCCCTGCCACTTAGCATCTGGCCCTACCACATTGCCCATGCACATTAGTGTAGCACTCATTTTATTGTGGCACTATCCACTATCTAATACACGTCTGATTTGTTCTGAGGCACCTCGTGCAGTGGCCTTCTTTAATATTAGCAAAGCACGTGCATGCAGTTTATGACTATTAATCCCAACCATAATGTTAGATGGTTATTTTCAAAAATAATGAAGTTCAGCTCTGTCATAAATAAAATAATAGCAACATTTATGCATCAATAGGTATAATAGTACATTTAAGTTATTAATAAAGAATAAAAAAAAGATTTGTGCCAGTGCAAAATGGAAATGCATTCTTCTTAGGTCAGTATTTCTTCTCTTTACACCACAAAAAAAAAAAGAAAAAAAGAAAAAAAAATAGTAACTTATATCTTATTTAATGGACTAAATCACTGCTAGATGACCAGTGGAGACATTTCTTCTAGCCAGTCAACAATTCTGTGAGTTTTATGGATTGTTTTGATTATTGGTAATTAATCATCAGATTTCAGATGTGGTTATGTAGTTAGCTATTTGCCAAATGTAGTTAAATGATACTGAATCTTAACTTTCCTGAGACAAGCCTTGGGTACAGTTTGCAGTAGGGCTGGGAAACAGTCTTTTAATAAATGCCAAGATTCTATTCTTCTTCATAATAAAACATTGCTGTGAATAACTGATGGCAAAGGACTAAAGAGAAAGTACTGGATGAGCAGAAACAGTATGTAAAACCATATTTTTCCTGGCAGACACTGAGCACTGATTAATGGGAAGGATGATAATAGTTTAGATGATTAAGTGTAGTAGGAATCTATTCAAGTTACAGAGATAAATAACTGGGCAACACTGTGTGCAGCTATATTAAAAAGTATGCAAACAACTTGAACAGGACTTATGTTATATAGATTTTAATTATAGAAATAATATAGGTATTAACAAAGAATAGGCCCATGTTTTAATTATCATTTCTATAAATATGTAATTAATAACACTATTTTTATGCATCCTGTAACAAAGAAGGTTTATCATTTTAAGTGTTTTGCTACATACTATACAGAAAATATACTACACTTAGCTAAATGTAATTTAAGTGAAAGTTTCTATTGCAAGAATTTTTCTGACATATGCAGGCAGGTACCTACAGATGCCTTAGTATTAGTATTATAAATTTAAATGAGGGCATGCCATGGCTTTCTAGCAGACATCACTGCCCACCTGCCAATAGTTGAGCATTTGGTAGAATGGATAGGTTGCTTCTGTGGTAGCCTAGTGGTTGGGCCTAGCTTTGTAAGCAAATCTGCTACCCACCCAGGTGGTGGTACATGTGGCCAAGCTATGTGTCTATGTTCCTATCAACCATGGGCACCACCAACTGCTCAAGGTTTGGCTGGGTCACCACAGACAATGGTGATGGGCTTCCTGTGATGAGAGGCCAATAACTTCATCTTGTGAGGCATGTTCAGAGCTATCACCTTCACCAGACACAGTATCAGTAAGAGTGGTTTATGACTGAGGCACGGGCTCAGCCATGTTTTCTCCTGGACCTGCAGAGTGGAGACACAAAGGGAAGCTTGCCATAAGTGACTAGTCCATTAAGTACAACTGTTTTGTGTGAAAGAACAGCATACGAGTCTTACCCCATCTTTGTCCTGCCACCACTCTCCTGTCTCATGTGGCAGCCTGAATGGTTCAGATCCCATCTACACTTATTGAATGAGAAAAGGTTACATTAGTACACTATGACAGTTGGAATGTTCCAAGGCAGCATAATATATCTGGCTTAAACCCCAACAGCCTATGTCCATCACTGTCTTGTGCACTAGGCCGACAGATGTGTATTCCCTTTTTTGTGACTATACAGATGTACTCAAATATATTTCCTTGGAATACATGGTGAGAAACATGTTAACATTGTGGCAACCTGAAATGGATTTGTACAACAACACAGTGTAGGAGCATGCCACTGTTTCTGACCATGAAAGTCAGTTATATGGCACAAGTGGACCTGCATGTACTGTACAGGAGTCTGACAATAATGTCCAGCACCACCTTCAACACACATATTAACCCCTCCCCATAAGCCACCATAAATGACAGTGACAGATCGAAGATCACTGAGTAGCAAGAACATAACTGTACAGAGCACTGACAACAAGTGGAATAAATGAAGCATGTTAGAGTGACAGACATTTGAAGTAGCAGTCAGGGCAGCGTTGCCTAACCTCAGCCTTCAGAGTGCTGATATCGTAGATCATCATACCTTTGCCTGCACTGTTCCACCATCCTGGGTATTCCCATGTCCCTGGTCAGAACCCCCGCCATGTCAGACCTGACACCAGATCTATGGAAAGAGCCATCGTAAGGCTCCAGTAGCTAAGGTCGGAATTGGCTGTGAAGGACATGCAACAATATTTCACATTTCTTCATGACTCAGGTAAGCAGCCTTCATGAGGCACTTGTTAAAGCAAAAACTGCCACAGTCTATCTTTAGAAAAAGGAAGAAGTTTCACAAAGTATACAATTGCTGCTGGGGAATCATACGTACAAGATTTCTTTTCTGTCACATGACACATGCACTTCTGTAGCTCTGTTGCATTAGTTTGTGAACAATGGAGGCTTGGTGTGCTCTGGATACCAGGAGTCCTCTTTTGTTATCATGTGTGACACCATAATGAGGTGCTTCAGACACATTTTAGGCATACAGGCTCCTCTCCCTATATACTATGTAAGAAGGTATAAAACTGTTGAGTTTGTGAAGATTGCATCACTTTGAACACTATAAAGCTGCATATATCATGATAGCATCTGCTGGCAAGTGTGTGATTGGATTTACAGTGATCCTCACATCTGACATATTAAAGGATGTACACCGCTGCTCAGGATTGTTCATCTGATGTGACATGAGAGGGTAGACTTGTCCCAGCATCTATATCCATACCGCACTACCGATGTCCCCAGCCAGTGACATCTGAAACTCCTCCTACTCTATCAGTCTGCAGTCCGCAGTAAGGAATGTGCAATCAGCAGTAAGGAATGTGCATAGCTATAGGTTTTGTATTGAAATGTAGCATGAAGGCAACATGTAAGGCACTGAGTGAAGACTACCCTTCCCCTACACATATGTATATGTGTCCCATAAGAGACACAGGATGGTATCTACGAGTAGCAATTAACCCTGTTGTGCACATATCTGCCCTTCTTGCTGTAGTACTTGATGGTTATGTTACTTTTGTGTCTGTAGGGATCAGCTTATCATCATCAGGTGCATACAGGCTATTCCTATATTCCCAGTTTTTACAGGTGTTATCATGCCCTGAGGACATAATGCTAGTCATTTCAGCTCTGTCAATAATGCCCCCTTTTGGAGAGAGGTAGTGCCTCTTACCCTCTTTGGGAGCAAATATATTAGACACTGCTCTGTGCTGTGGGTGGTAAGAACAGCACACTGCAGCAATCTCACAGGCATTTCACCCATATGATCTGGGGTGCCTCAGGGAAGGTCACACAGATAACAACAGAAAGGTCAGCCACAGAAAGTGGCCCGCCAGGGACTGCAGACCGATAGAGTAGGAGGAGTTTTAGATGTCACTGGCTGGGGACATCGGTAGTGCGGTATGGATATAGATGCTGGGACAAATCTACCCTCTCATGTCACATCAGATGAACAACCTGGTTCTTACAACAGTAGATGGATTTATTGTACTACTACACAAGCTGATGGCAGGCTGACCACAGTGTCACACTGGCTATGTGCTCTTATAGGCACTTTAGAAGTACAGTAACTGTGGGACATTAAGGGAGGTAGGTATTGGATATATATATGTTTTTGTATGGCCACCTTAACAGGGCATGCCACATGGCCACTTGGCCACACTTGTACCACTTATAATTATGTTCATATTGGTGTTTCTCTTGTTGTGCTTTCACAAGCCAGACCAGCACAAAGGTAACACCTGTAGATACTGGGGCAGGAGAAATGACTGGTGTTGGCACCTGTGAAGAAGCAAGTGATGACGTGGATAAACATATACTAAACCCAAAGTCAGGCAACAGAGTGACACTGCCTTTCTCCATCCTAGGTGAAAGTGTACCCTCTGTGCAGGGTGTGTGTATGGACCCTTCTGTGGAAGAATATAATATCTGAGCATTCACCGTCTCCAGAGGAGGGAAGACTCTCTCATAGCTGTTGAGGCCCAGCAGTGATCTGCCACATGGCTGCTATAGCAGATAAGTCCATTATTCTATATATAGAGGCAGCCGCTTTAGTGCAGTCTAATAGGAGTGGTAGACAGCATCCTGACATGCAGGCAATGGTCAGAATCAATCAGCAGGTGTGCAAGAATGTTATCCAGGTACAATCTGCTGCTATAAATTCCAACATAGAGCAATCTTCTGTCTTGCAATGCATTTCTGAGGATGCACTAAAGCATACTGAGCACAGGGACAACAAAATCATTGATCTTATGATGTCTGTGGTAGGACATACTACTTCCATTGCTACCTCCATATAGAGGCTTGCAGGTGCTATAATAATTTCCCACACTGGCAGTATTGCCCTTGGCCAGGCTAGTCTACATAAGTGAGGTAGCCACATAAGGTGGTTATTGCAGGGTTCACACTCACTGCCCATGTAACACAGTATATGATGCTATATGGCCCCTCATCATAGGAAACAATGACACTCAGCATTCACTAGCAGGACATCTCAGTAGCAGACACCATCCACATAGCAGTTATGTAGTAGTAGCACACCACATCAACTACAGAACAGCCTAAGGTCTGTTATACTACACTAGCAGAGTGCCCCAGGAGAAGGTCGATTAGTGGCATCTCACTGCAGTCACAACCGATGTGGTTCCTGCCACTGAGTAAATTACATCCTCATGAAACCCCTAGATACAGCTCCTTTGACATGTAAAATCAACATACTGATATACTTTAATACCAAGTGCAATTTTGAGTTTGTGATGGGGAGTTGCATCTAATAGTGTGTATAGCCTATATTAACACACAGCTTTAGTAACTTTGCATTAAATCTAATTCTTTTCTTGTGACTGAGCATAGTACTTGAGGGTAACGGGTAGGTTCACTTATAGAACATTGTATACTCTAAAATTCTTTCTTAGATATGGTAATACGTGAAAAGGCTTGAAACTGTGGTACGCAGACTTGATATAAACAATTTGAGACTCTACCCTCTAGAAGTCAATGCCCGTACATGTACTAAAATGTGTTCTGTATCATTTTCATGTTTTGTTATATGATAATTTTATATAACAAATATGCACGTGCATACAAAAACAAACATGAAGTACTGGTCTGACTGAATGTTTAAAGAGTGCTATATTTTAATCAAAATGACATTGTTTGTGGTTCTCTGTATTACAATCTACTTTCTGCGCTGGCAGACATCAGCACAGTAATTTCAGTCCATCAGCAGTTGTATTGAAGTAAAGTGCCGTCATTACCCCGTAAGCAGTTTTAAACCTGTGAGAGATTGTGGTAAGAATGCGGTATCGGTTGGAATAAATAGGGAGTTTGGAAGAAGATGAGTAGAATTTCACAATGTGCTACTCCTGCTGTAATCTGACTAGTGCAATAGTGCCGATTTACAGCAGTTCATATCACCAAATCATATTTATAGTTTAATGCATTATAAACAAAAGCAAACTGGTACACACGGTTAAGCTGTGGTGGCAACTTTTGCATCTAAGTAAAAGCAGCTGACTACACCATAAACAGTAAATTAGCTTTCTAGCAGAATGTTTAAAGATTTATTTCTGTTCTGGATATCCTTTTTTTTTTTGACCACAGCCTTTTAGACCAACAGTCCCATTTCCATATACAAAGATAATACTAATATTGTCCCACATTATCCATGGGTGCAGATGGGGAACACAAATCATATTTGTTCCACTGTGTAATCAGAAAGTAGAACAGTGCTATCTGACAACAAGCAATACCCAGTAATACTCTTGTGTACTGCAACCTATATACATATCATCAAAGCAATTAAGATGTTTCATTTCCATGTACTATGCAATAAACAAAAGCAAAATACCACAGAAGAGCAGGTATTTTTTTTTATTTTGATTTTGCACATGCAGAGATTTTTGCTCAGCACATACATAGTAGAGTCTCAACATTTGCAAAATCAACCTTTTATGGTACATCTTGTGAACATTGATATTTGTGTTATTCATTCTTTTTCAATAGACATAAATAATGACACACACGCACACACACACACACACACACACACACACACATATATATATATATATATATATATATATATATATATATATATATGTATATATTAATGTACAGCAGAAGGGGAAACGTATTTTCCAAGTGGACCTATGACATTTTGTTTTTACTTTATGATGAGTAATACACAATATTTTAAAATGGCTATAAAAAGCTGATTTCGGCCATAAAGTTGGATAACACACAGTAGCATTATGTGAAAGCAAGAACCATGCTGTTATGTCATTCTGCATAATGCATTTTACACTGTAATGCAAAAATAATACAACATTTATTATTAGCAACAGCTATTCTGTGATATCACTGAGAGGTCTGGTGGCAGAAGGTTGCATTAAACTCAAAGGAGAAGTTGTATTAACGGTGCTGTATTAATAGAATACTGTTGTAATGTTTGTTCTCTTTTTTGTGTTTTCTGCAATAGACAGTGAAAGTAGCACTGCTTTGCTCAGTACATATTAATGCAAACAGGGACCTGAAATATATTTTCCTAACCAGAGCTATGATATTTTGTTTATGGTGATAGGAAAACACATAAACAGCATTTTAAAATTACTCTGGAAAACAACACAGGGCACTGAAATATTGAATAAAACTCAATGTGCGCATATTCTTTGCGAGAAAGAAAACGTCAGTGATGTTGATTTTGGATTCATGGTGCAAGACAAACTCCTCCATTATAATCAATGAATAATGTACTGTGACCACATTGTGCTACCTGTCATTATGTACAGCAACTCTTCATTCGGTAGTGCTTGTCTACATCAGATCTCTTTTAAGTTCTATTCTTTTGCATACTTCCCATAGACTGGAACAACATGTTGTATTTGTGCATCCAACATGGCAACAAAAAATCTGCTAGTCAGCTACCTTGCATAAGGGTTAACATGAATCAAGCTGGACAGCATGATATCCCACATTGCTGGGTAATAACTCTTGGTCATTTGGTTTGAGAAAGTAAGTTTGAAGAATAGCATTAGGTAGACAATGGTAACTACAGAAGTTAAACTGGAGGAGCACTCTGTGAAGGTTTACAATAATTGGCTTTTGGCTTCTTAACCTATGTGTGAGTCTGTACTGAAAGGGGCAGCATTTTATTGATTACATTTGGATTAGATGCTACTCAGTAAGAAATGATTCTGGTGGAGAATCTTTGCCGGCCCTATTACCTGGAGTAATTCATTACTTTTGCAGATGTAAGAATATAGAAATAGTATATATAAGTAGCTGGTGTTGGGGCAAGACCCCCATATATAAGAACTTGAGGGCTACCTGCAGAAAGCGTATGTATGTATGTATGTATGTATGTATGTATGTATGTATGTACATATGCATGTATTTATTTAATTTGCTTACTTATCTATTTATTACATACAGATGAAGCCATGACCAGTCCAGTTGTAATCATCTATCTGAAGTTTTTGATAGATGTCATTTCATTCATAATGGAACCTTGGCTGATCAGCTGTGGGGTATGAGGTTTTTATAGCACTGAATATTTAAATGTACAAGAAAACCACTGGATAATGAACTCCTTGCCAATGGGATTTAATTGCTGAGATGCAGACCTGTGAGTGCAAAGAGACATGGTGACTGGGTACTGTCCCAGTGCTATAACTAGCAAGAAACAGAACCAATCTATAAATAACACTAGATACATTTCTTCTTAGCTACCCACAGTAAAAGTCCATTTAGATAGGTGGACAGATGGGGCATGTACAATGCACACAGAGGCTCTGACAGGCTCAGATTTTTGACACTGGTATAGGAAACAGTTACATGAAGTTAACATGAAAAGGCATTTAATATCAGTCTTGAGAAATTAAGTTAATGGCTGATAAAACCAGCACTCATTCCTTCTACAAAAAATGACACATCTGTGTGTTTTAGAGGTCTCTGAAAGCTGAATAAGGCTGTATGAAAAAAACAAATTAAAAATGAGAGGAAGGTTATGTTACAGGAGGCTGAATACATAGCAGAACCAGGGGATGTTGCCTAATATCCAAGTTATTATATTCCAACATAATTCTTTAAAACTTTTGCACATATAACGTTATATACCCATACATCTGACATCCTTGTTTGAAAAACTATAAAAAAGTTATATAATGTAATCAAATCTATCTATCTATCTATCTATCTATCTATCTATCTATCTATCTATCTATCTATCTATCTATCTAATCTATCTATCTATCTATCTATCTGTCTATCTACTATTTAGGCTATTTAACTCAAACCAGCTCCAGTATCGTACGCACTCCATGAAGACAGCAGAAGAGATGAAAATATAACACTCACTTTCTCAGCTGAGCACAATGACAGGTTGTCATTAATCTTTTAGGTTCAGCATTCTGAGCACTGATCAACTATGCAAAACAAACAGTAGTGTCTCCCTTCCTTATGCTTCAACAGGTATTTGAGATCTCCATGACAATATGCTTGATTTTGAATGTCTGTTTTTCCTTTTACACAGTGAATTATTTTTATAATATTCCATCTCCTAAAACAGTCAAAAATATTAGGAGAATTAACTTCTTTATGACATGTGTGAATGGGCGTGCCTTCATTGAAGGCTGGGCATCGGGCTGGCACCTCGACACCATAAAAAATCGACTGCCAATCATTAGTGGCCCAGAGTTCCATTGTGGCGACCCCTAACCAGGAAAAGCCGAAAAAAAACAACAACATGTGGCACAGTTTAAATAAATAAACTTGAACTTTCTACAATTGTTCATACCAGATAGCAGTTTGTCATGTAATATTATGCCTAGGAGCTAGTGCACATTAACACTATGCACAGCTTCTTCCTCACTGTTAGATAGATTCAAAGCTTTATAAGCTATTACTCTCATTCTGTCCATTTATTTGCAGTATTTCTTTCCAGTAACTCAACTCAAACTTTTGTATCAATGCTTCATGCATCAGTAGCATTTCTGTATTTTATACTAGCAAAGCTTTTCATTTCCATAGTACCAATAAACAGTTTATTTTTCATATTTTTTCAGCAATACGGAAAATCCTATAAACACACTATTTGTTAACTTCACTCAGTTTAGAAGAATGCCATCTTTCTGTGATGTTTATAGATACAATTACTGCAAACTAGAATTTCATTTGCAGGAGAAATTGTTTCTGGATTCCATCTTTGTTAAAGTGATTGTAGCATGTCTCTCTTTTTATATCCATTGCTTACACAAAACATCTGACTTTTATTTCTCACTTTGCCTTATTTCCTTCACATTTCATTTTGCATGCAATATTTTCCTAAATAATTCTCTCATATGTGATCTAGTCATTTTACTGGCTCTTTATGCTTCCATACATCTAGTTAATGTCCAGTTTCATTCTCTAAATGCCCTTCCCACTGCTCTTCTTATTACATTACAAATTATTCAGTCCTTTATTTGATAATCATGAAAATCAACACATTTATAGTCTTTGCATCATTCCTGTACTCATTAACGCATCCATTTATACTAGACATTCTGCTGTGGTGAAGAATATATGTATAACAAATGTCAATTTTTTTTTTTTTTAGTCTGACAATTTCTGAATGTTTTTCCTAAGTACTGCTATTTCTTTTTCTCATCAAAGATAGTTAAGAATGAATATCTATTATGTATTTTCCCCCCAGCAAAGTACAGGAATGCAGCATACTGAATATCATTAGACATCTTATGAAATCAATATGCAATAAGAAATAATTTGAATTTCTGGATGCAAAGCTTCCAGTTTTTGCTAAATTCCCTCGTAAAAAAAGAAATCCTGGGAGATGAAGAACTACATCAGCACTGAGAATTGTGATTTTGTAGTTACAAACAAGAATCTCTAGAAAGAAAAAAAATGTCTTCACATGTAGTGTGACTAGTGGAATTACAGGTTGGCAATGAAAAAAGTTCATTGATTTTAATTAGTTGGGAACTGAAGCAAATGAAAAAAAATTAAATCTAAGTGTTTTTGTAGGGAGGAAGCTCCCTCCACCTCTCATATCTTGAGAAACCTACTAACTGTACCCCTGAATTCATATATTCACCATCCACATTTCCTTTTCCCATTTTTGCTCATGGGATTAGGGTGTCACTTCAACAGTGGCAATCATCTAGAGCCAAGTTTCACACTGTCAGGTGGCTAGCCCTGCTGTGGCTGTTCTCCCATACTAGACATTCTCACACACTCTCTCACCTATGCCCAACTTAGTGTGTCCAATCCACCTATTGCATGCCTTTGGAATGTGGAAAGAAATGGGAACACATGGAGGAAACCCACAGGAACGCAGCGAGGGTATGCAGTATCCACACAGAAGGCACCCCGGATGAGAATCGAACCAGAGAACCTCTTGCTATGAGTCAACAAAGCTATCTGTTGAGCCACTGTGCTCTGATTTTTGTGTCTATATATCTATCTTTGTATATATGCATGTACATATACATGCGTACATATTGTAAATGTGTGTATATACCAGTTTTGGTGAGACTGACTAGCCGCAAAAGGTATTAGATCAGTTGGAGAGAAAAACAAGAAAAATGCTTCATGCTTATCAAATGATATATAAAAATCAGTGTATACCAAGATTATATATGCCACACACTGAAGGAGGAATGGTCCTCCTTGAAACTGACTACATGCATAGATTAGCAGTCATGGGACTGCACACATATCTGCTGGCCTCATCAGATCCAAACATTGTGAAGTTTTATAACATGAGTGGAGGAAGTCTAAGACAACGTCTCTGCTTTGTTTAGCAGAAGCATTCAGGTGGCAAGTGGGAATGGAAATCAAACCAGTAGACAAAAATCAGACAGCAACTGAAAGCGTCAAAAAACAAAAAAAAATATATAAGGAGAAGGATCAGATGAGAAGGAAAAACATAGGAAAAGCTATAAATATTTTAACACATAGAGAGATCTCCTGGAACAACCTCATAATGATCAGGATTTGACTCAGGAATGGTTAAGAAGAGGTGAGTTGAAAACAAAGGATGGCATGTTAATAATGGCAATCCAAGACAGTGGACTACATATGTGTTGATTTACAAAGTCCATTGAACAGCTGGGGCAGACAGACGAATGTAATTGGAAACAGTCACACACCTTGTTGCTGAATGTTTTATACTCATGGCAGAGGGCCTGTACACTGAAAGGTAAATTATGTGGCAAACTTGCTGCACTGGGGATTGTGCAAACACACAATTATAGAGGTATCTGAGAAGCATTGGAAATGTGACTAAAAAGTATTATACAGAATGATGAAGTGTACATCTCCTGGGATCATACATTACCAACGATTCAAAAAATATATGCGAGAAAACCAGAAATATTAGTTCATAAAAAAAAGACAAAAGTAGCATTGATCATTGAAATTGCTACACCTAGTGATTACAGTGTCTCATGTACAGAGAGATTTGCAGGCAGAAATCATAGCATGTGGAAGAAGGATACCCAGACAGTTTCAATAGCAGTAGGAGCAATGACTCTTATACAAGAGAAGTTACAGTTGTATTTAGACATGCTACCAATGCATGTAACGCCAAATGAATTACAAAAGGAGTTAGATCTGGGCACGTTGCTGGTGCTGTGAAGAGTATGTTTGATTGACATCAAAGATTGAAACAATACTAATTTCCTGAACTTTATTCATACAATGACTTTGAATAGGGTCCATTCTCATCATGGTACTTGAAACCCAAAAGTCTTGGAGAAGTTAAACCAACAGAAGCCAGTGTTAGGCATGAAACTGAAATTGAGTATATGGAAGTTGGGACAATATGTATACATTATTGGAAAATACACAGAAGCAAGGAATAGGAACGGGTCTGCTTTAACTGAAATTACTTATAGACAGGTAATGATAGACATAATCTATAGATGTATGGTGAATTCTCCTAATGTAGAGAAGCTTCTAGAAGTGCTAATTTGAGGGTCCAGAGGAGTCTAGAGTACTTTGCAAAGGATAAATGTATTGAGGAGAGAATAGCTGGCTTCAAGACAACAGTCTTGACTTGGAGTTTTGGTACTGCCAGTTCAAGTCCTGGTAATAGAGATCCAGAATTTATTATTGGAAACTTTTGGGAAGAATGTCTGTGCCACAGAGTTCTGGTATGCTATTTCAAAACAAATATTGTTTCAGAGACTTTATTTGCATAGTAAAGACTTTTGGTGTACATAACCAATAAAAAGAACTGCTTCAGGGATTTTATCTTTGTGCAAGAGACATTTCATTTGCTTACTGAAAAACATTGCCTGAATATTTCATAATTCACCAGTATAAGCCTTGACAAGGAAAGACTTTAACTATTACATAAAGTTCTGCTAAAGACTGTTATGTCTGATTCACTGATTTTAAAGGTGCAGTTTGGAGTGTTAACCTTAAAGTTTGTATTAGCATCATTATACAGTGTTTGTCAAGCCCAGAGTTTTAGCATTTGCTGCCCTCATAGTGAGTCTTTTTAGGTAATGCCCCTACTGGACATTCCTACAGAGCAAATCCAAACCCAAATTGGGACAATATCATGGCGGTGATACTCAATGCTAGGACTGTAAACAGAAAGATGCCAGAACTTGAGGACTTCCTGCAACTCAAACAAATTTTTATGTGTGTAGTTACAGAAATATGGTTTCAGTGCAATGACAGCCCTCACTGTATAACAGGGCTTAGTATCGATCATGGGTACATAGGTTCAGAGGTGTTTACTAGGCTAACGACTACAAGGGCCTTTCTAAGCCTAGTCATGCATCCCAAATCTCTGACAAGTTCTGATACCCTTAATAAGTGTACTATCAAATGCTTTTACAACATCACACACAACCAATGTTCTCTCATATTCCTCCTTTGTTAAACTAACACCTTTATACCTCACATCATACATCATTTTACTAAACCTCCTCTTTAGTTTTCATGAAGATCCTATAATCCATATTAAATAATGTAATTAGCCTACAGTTTTAATATCTATACTTTCATTTTCCTTATGTATGGATTTATAACTTTCCCACATAATTCTTTATCCCCAAAACCTTCTTCCTTCAATGTATGCATGACTTTTAATAACCCTTCCTTCTCCATATATTCCATGTTTTTATAAAAACATAACTTATCCCATCTGACTCGAATAGGCTCTCTATAGTCACTTCCTTTAAGACTTAATTCGGTTCTTTTTCAACGGTTTATTTTGCTAACCACATGACTTGCTTTGGATGTATTTTTAACTTTCTATTATCTATCAGATTTTCCTTTGCTTCTTTCTTACAAATACATTAGACATACTCTATTACTGTTTTCAAAATGAATTCCTGATTATTCAGCATTTTCATTTTAGGTTCTGTAAGCCAATAATTTACATGCGTGAATGGGCGTACCTTCGTTGAAGGTTGTGCATCAGGGCCAGCAACTCGGCACGTAAAAATCTACTGCCAATCATCAGCGGACCGGAGTTCCGCTGTGGCGACCCCTAACCGGGAAAAGCCGAAAGACACAAACAAAGCCAATACTTTTACCTTTATCATATTTTACACATTTTCCCAAAAAGGTCATTACCTCTTCCTTCACTCCTTTCAACAATTATGTTACCTTACCATCAGCTTCCTTCTCTGTCTATTATTTTCATGAATTTCTTTCTTTCTTTTCACTTTCATCTTCACCCATAATATTTCCCTATACTCCATCGCTGCTTATAATACATTATAATATACGATATTTATGATTTGTTACTTCTGTTTCTCTTTCTATATTATCATATCTACACCATTATATGTCTCTTTATACTTTCATTTAAAATCCCTCATTATACTTTACCATTACCATGACATGTGCCATTCAATTGTTCTTAATATCAACCTTTTAAACCATTTCTTTGGCCTAAGTATTCATTTTTCACTGTTGTTGCTTATCTTGCCAAATGATATGTAAAATATGAAGTCTTTTTCCCCTTGTGTCTCATACACACATTGTTACCACACTCTTCCTAAATGAAGTCTTCCATAATTCATTACTTCCATATACTCTTACGTTTTGTGCAATTTTCCTTGTCATTTTTTTTTTTTTTTACAATTAGATGCACCTGCATCTGTACATGTTAACAGGTTCTATGTCATTTAATCGACCTTCCATATGTTTTAACACCAGAAGTTCAAACGGGAAGGTTCGAAAATTGAAAATGTTGAAGCCGTGGAAATACGAATTCTTTCCCAGGGAAAGAATTTGGTTGGCTGTTTCTGTGGCTTCGACATTTTCTCCACTGTGGTGCGAAAGTCATGGAACAGGTTAAGGTAAATGTGTGAGTGTGACGGATGTTGGGGTTAGGGTGCAAGTAAGGTAAGTGTGCAATAGTGATAGACTTTAGGGTTAGGGTGCAGGTAAGGTAAGTGTGCAATAGTGACGGACCTTAGGGTTAGGGTTTGGGTTAAGGTTAGTGCATAGATAGTTGTGTATGTAAGGTTTAGTGTAGGTTTATTAGGTTTTTGGTGTGCTTGTGTTGTGTGTGTGTTTTTCGGAACAGCAAATTTTTTCCCTGGGAAAAAATTCGCTATTGTGAGGTTTCGATGTTATCACATTTCAAACTTCCAAGTGCAAACATATGGTGTTCGAAATTTTGGAAGTTCGATTATGTGACATAGACCCAATTAACACAAACTGTTATAGTTTTCAAGCATTATCACTTATGTAAAATTAAACAAGTTCTCGTTACAGGGCACTCAGTAAAGACATCTAACTGTATAATAAATAGCAAATATGAGAAAAATACAGGTAGTGGAATTTCAGTGGTTTGGCTTAAAATGTCAAATTCCATGATAACACTGTGCTTTTCTAATACTACCATAGTCCATATTTGGGGTGCGGTGGTGGTTGTCGCCTCACAGTAAGACGCTGTCCAGTTCGATTCTCAGCTAGAGCGTCTTCTGCGGGAGACATGCATGAATGGGTGTGCCTTCGTTGAAGGTTGTGCATCAGGCCTGGCAAGCTGGTACATAAAAATCAACTGCCAATCATTAGCGGACCGGAGTTCCGCTGTGGCGACCCCTAACCGGGAAAAGCCGAAAGACACAAACAAAATGTCTCTTTTGATAATAAGATGACAATGGGTCTCATGAACTTGATTTGAACAGTCTGTATACATCTTTAATGCTGAAACTTTCAATATTGTTGATTTATTTACTTATTTAACTGCTAGCGGTTGTTAACTGAGAGTGTCCAGCTGAGAAATACCATTTTCAATGAAGACTTGAGAAGTAGAAAATCTCCAAGTAGTAAAATGAATAAAGAACAGCAATATATATAACAAAGTTACCCAAGTCATACCACAATTTAAGAATAAGTTAAGTTTACAGGTGAAATACAAATTAGCATAATATAAAGAAGTTGAAGAAATTGTGTCATTTAAAATTAGTATAGGAAATTAAATGGAAAACAAGTAGGAAAAGCTTCTAAAGTGGTGGTTATATCAGCATTACGTACCCACTTATTGTGAAAGAGACAAATGAAAATAAATTAGCTTATTGATCAGGTACTGCCTGACTTGGTATTTAGCAATGTTCAGTAATACTGAATTGATTGATAAAACTGCTACCTTTCTCAGTCAAACCCTTTTTTTACCATCCTTGATAAAGAAGTGTTAATATATATATATATATATATATATATATACACACACACACATACATACATATATATATATATATATATATATATATATATATATATATATATATATATACATATCTTCCTTGGCTAACTATTTCTATAAAAGACCCTTACAAAAGCTAGAGACTCGATCCTGGCATCATACAAATTGAAAAAGGCTCAGAGTCACTACTGAAACAAAGAATTCAAAAACAAATATCAACAACAAATACATTGTGCCAAACAAAACTATTTTATTTACTTACAAGCTGGAACTAAAACTAACCCCTCAGTTTTCCGCAATGTTATTAGGAAGGTGATAGGGATATGGGAATGATACTGATAATGACCCCTCAGGCCTCCTTAACCGTCAAGCAACAACTAGCACTTTCTCAAAGCAATGTAAATTAATCATGGACAAATAATCCAGCACAAATGATTACAATCCAACACTCACTACCACAGAACTCAGCTCAGCATCACCACATTTTGCTTTCAAGTTAGTCTATGTAAATGAAGTTAGAGAGCTACTAAAGGAACTATAGTCACACTGATCACTGTCAAGGAGTAGACGTCTGCATTCTTCTTAAAACAAATATCTACCAACATTTCAATACCTCTAACTAGTATTGTAAACAGAAACTTGAGAGAAGGCAATTAACCATCTATTTGGAAGGAATTCAAATTATTCAAGTATTTAAAAGTGGAGACAAACACAGAATGCAAAACTACAGACCATGCTGTATCCTACATCCTCTATAGAAAGTTCTTGAAAGAGCAGGGCATACTCAACGGATGCAGTGTCTTACTTATACAACAGATTTTGTGCAACTCAGCATGACTTTTATTCTGGTCATAGTATACAACCTGCCTTAGTTCAACAAACTAACAGCCCTGATATGGAATGCAACAAAGGCAATCTTGTTATTGATTTGTTCCTTCTCATAAGCATTCAGTATACTCAACTATGGCATTTTATTATATGTCGGTGCTTTCAAACCATTAGGCCACTGTGGGAAAGTATCTGTTTTTGTCAGCAACACCATTACTACACATCACATTATCCATGACTCTAACCTGGAGCACCTGCAGATCCAAATCACTCTTAACAAACTCAACTATTATTTCTTTGCTGGCTACAGTTCCCTATCAATTACCTTCAGAGATCATGGAAATTAGGGGTTATACATCAAATCAAATACGTCCTTGTTCAACATCAGATCAAATACCTTCTTGTTAAGCATCGAATCAAATACCTTCTTGTTAGAGTACTTCAATTACTCAAGCACTGACTGGCACATATACACCTCTAACAATGTATATGCTTAGCATTTGTTAGACTTCCTTACAACAGCTGCACTGGAGCAAATTGTAAAACTACTCACTAGAGGCTCTAATGTCCTTAATAACTTAATCTCCATCTGTACCCCACTACACATTTCTGCATCTCTGGTTAAATCTGATTGCAAGTCAGTTACCTTCTTAGTGAGGCATATTGATACCATTCCACCGGCAAATGTGGCCATGTTTAGGGACTTCTCCATGCTAAATCTACTTCAGCATGGAGACAAACTAAGCAAAATTCATAGCAATCACTTGCAAACAGACCCATCTGAGAGGGATGTCATTAGCTAACAATTTTTTATTAGCATCCAAACAACTGTGTAGAAAAGTCTATAGTCATCTGCCCTAAAATAGTGGTAAATTCAGCAATAAACCTTTCCGATGGAAAGAAAGAAAATGATGAAACGTTGTAAGAAGTCCTCATCCTTCTACCTAAAGACCACAATACAATGTGCCAGAAAGGAGCTTAATAACTCTATTAGAAAATAAAGTAAAGCAGAGTATGAGCTTGCAGATAACAATTGAAATTATAACGTTTTCTTCATTTATGTCAGAAAAGGACGGAATAATGTTCAAAATACACTGAGCTCCTGCATAATATCACACATTCCAGTCCCAGAGATATAGCCAATATATTAGTAGCCACATTAAGTATTAATTTAACCCCACCAACCTACATTGTTGATACCCTATCCCTGGAAATGTAGTTTCATCTGAATTCAACTTGGAAAAAGTCTTAGAATCCATATAACAGACTAAAATTAATGTATCTGTGGTACCACATAACATACTAGGGCTACATTCTCATTAGTGCCAGGCATGCACTGCTGCTTAAGTTTTTCAATGTCAGCCTACTCAGGGGTCTGTGCCCGATGCTAGGAAATAGCCATTGTGACTCTTCTGCAGAAAAGTGTTTCCTCTTCAGATCCAGGTACTTACAGACATACCATCCTCACCAGTATTAATATGCAAAGTATGAAATATATATAATAGTTGAACTCTTTTATACAGACATAGGCAACTGTATTAATCTAGACCCCATTCAGTTTGGTTTTGTGAAAGGCACATCCTGTCACTTGAGTCTAGGAAACTTCTTTGAAAAGATAATGTAAACCCCTGCATTGTCCAGTGGATTACAAATTAGCTATCCAACAGATCATATGTAATGAAATTTTCTGGTAGCCCCTCTGAACATAAAACTGTAACAAGTGGAGTATGACAAGAATCAGTGCTGGGCCCTCTCCTGTCTGCTGTTTATATTGCAGACATTCAATCCAAAATCCCTGAAGTGTGGTTGATCAACTTTATTGATGGCTATAAGCTGGGCAGTCTTATCCATTCATCTACTCTTCCAAAGAGGGCTGGAATATGCACATACCTGGGGTACTGAAAATAGTCTCAAGTTACATGTAAAAAAATAAAATATTGCAGCACAGTAGCATGTGGCAAAAAAGTTGAGATCTTCTAATATGTTATGTGACACTCTTCTTCCAACCAATACAAACATAAGAGACCTAGGTACTTATGAGAAGTGCTGTCTCTCTCTCTCACACACACACACACACACACACACACACACACACACACACACACACACACACACACACACACACACACACACACACACACACACACACACACACACACACACACACACACACACACACACACACACACACACACACACACACACACATTTCCATGATAGTCAGGAAATCCTTCTGTCTGGTACAGTTAATTTCCAAGGGGATATTTTCAAAATCTAGAGGAGTCATTTTACCACTGTATTCTTAGAAGATCCATCATCAAATACAATGTCCCCTTTGTTGTATATGACTCCAGTCATATCACTCAACTAGAAAGGCCCAAACAAATTTTAAGTAAAAAATTAAAGGCTTTAAATCCTTCAACTATCTCAAAAGATAAGCACAATTCGCCATGTACTCAGTAGCCTATCGGCTATTTTGAGGTGACCTGTGTCTTGTTTTTCCAGTCATGAAAGACCCAGCCTTATCTGACCTCCTGTTTCTTCACAAATCCAGTGGCTCTACAAACATGGGTACTAGGGACATAAATTTAAACAAATGAATATACAAGATTTACTGGAGGGATATGTTCCTAACTTAATGTTTTCCTATGGAATAACATTCCACTATTGTTCAAGCAAAGTATTAGTCTGTTTTCCTTTGATGGTCAGTCTTGATGTTTTGGTCAGTGTGATCATTTGCCTAGTTCCTCTGTTACTATGTCAGAGGGGCAGCTAGTGAACTGAACAATTCTTTTCATGTAGTTGACAATCTTGATTGGAATTACTACACATGAATGAATATATTAAATGCTTATTTTCTGTGCTTAACAGGTTATAGGAAAGTGGTTATACTGCATCGCAAATATGTTTTCTGTTTTCTGCATGGCAAAATACACAAGATCAAATAAGTGGAACAAGGCCAGATGCAAAAACTGTAAACAGTACCTGTATGGTGTGAAAGGAATCAGATTGAACCATTTCATGCCTTTATTGTCACATGGTTAACCAGCAAGGGATATGAGATATTTAGCTGATTTAGTTTGCTGAAATGATTTTAATGGATGAAAGTCTTATGAGTGCTGTGAAGACTGGTAGACAAGGGGTGAAGGCTGCCAGCCTAGTCAAGTGAAATTTGATACATAATTCTAATATTTGTAAATATAAATGTAAAATACAGCCGTGTTTCTAAAATGAAAGAAAACACTATAAGATGTGAACTTCAAGATTGTAGCAACATTGCCATCTGCTGTAAGGAAAACTAAGCCAAGCATTTCAAATGTTCTTTGAAATTAAAATTATGTCTTGTAGGTTCTTTGATCTGTGGAGCTCGGAGTCATTTGTTCTGGGCTATCACATTATTTCTATTGTTTTATCTTAAGGAATAATTACTAGAGTGTACATGTGAAATGCCTTTTATTGTTGTAGTTTCCTGAGCAGGTGTTAGATTGTTGAATAATGTAGCCTGTTGGCCTGGGAACTCCAGACTAAGTATCAAAATGATGTAATGTGTATACTGGGAAAACCTAAGTGTCAAAATAATATAATCTGGGAGGGCCAAGCAGAGATATTTGTTAGTAAGTTAAAAGCTACTGCTGAGAGAGAAAGAGACTGTAAGCATTTTGATCTGACTATCTAACTCAGCACTGCCTTGCTCTATGAAATTAAGTTACTTTAAAAGTATGTTTTCTTGCAGAAATAGCTAGCACTATAAAGATTAGACTTAAGTGTTTTTCTGTTATGTCAGAACTGTAATACGGAATTATTTTAAGTTTCTGTGTGATCTCTGAACTCTTGGATAGCACTGTGGTGTAGTAGTATTGTCTTGTGTTTTCAATTATTTATTATTAAATATTTTAAAAACCTTTTACCTGTGGCTGGTTTGTGCAGAGTTACGTTAAGCTCTAGAGTACATTGCATATTTATAGAGTTTATTGTACAAAGCCACTCTAATATGCTTTAGACTGATTAGTCACACTTACCAACTGGATAATAATATTGCACAGTAATAATTGGACACCCTTTTAAGGACCTTTCAGTGGCTAAGTATTAGCTGGTGTTGGCAGTAATTACTACCGTATAGTCTAGGTAAAGGAGCACAGCTGAAGAATCTGTGTCAGCCTTTTCCAGGAATGTCTGTGAAGTTGTATGAATACTTATTTCAAAGTGTGTGTGGTGTGTCAGCTACCTGGGCAGAGACACAAAAGCACTGCTGGGACAGAGAGGGTACTGGACGTTAGCTTGTCAGCTAGGCTGAGATCTGGACCCTATAGCTGTGCCAGTGGGGAGTCTTATTGGGGACCTGGGGAGCAAGGGAGCAACCAGCCCCAGACTGACTGTGATCTCTATGTGCACTTAAGGAAAATTGTACTTTACTGTGTGTATTTGTTATCCTTTCCACTTATATGAGACACCCTTCCTGGTGTTAGTGGTGATGATTGAGGCTCCTTGATTGCTGGGCCAGGGCACGGCCATCACATTGTGGTTTGCAGTGGTGGGATCCACTTCATGTACTAATTGGCTTGTAGTGGTGTGGGTACAGTGAATCCTGTAACTTATGTACAGTGACCTTTGAAGGTGTTTTGTACTCTAAAGCAGCCATGCAATGAATACTCAGAGTTCAGATCACAATTGTTTTATTTCTTTTGATAGCTTAGTTAGTTAGGGTGAGCAGGCAGCATGTCAGCAGAGAAGTATGGAAAACTGACAAGGAGCCAGCTGGTGGAGATGTGCCAGGTTAGGGGACTGGCGCATGGAAACCTGACTAAGGCAGGCCTGAATGCAGCCTTGGTTACAGCTGCATCAGAAAACAGCATCCAGGAGGGCATTCAGACTGACAATGGAATTACAATATTCTCAGAGAATGGACAGCTCAACCTTTGTGCGAAGGACAATCAGACTGGCAGTGGAAATACAATATCCTCGGAAAATGGACAGCTCAACCTTTCTGCAGTGGACTTAAAAATCCAGCTGGAGCTAAAGAGACTTGAGTTGGAGGCCAGGCATTTGGAGATAGAAGCCGAAGAAAAGGAGCATCAGAGGAAGCATGAGAGGGAAATGCTGACTCTTCGCCAGAGTCATGGAGGTAATGGGGAAAGGGAGTAACTGGACCCCAGAAGCACAACAGGTCAGTAAATTTCTTCTGCAATTTAAAGAGGGGGGGTAATTTTGATAGTTTCATTCATATGTTTGAGAGGGTATGCAAACAGTATAGTGTTGAACAAAGGCTCTGGGTATAGTTCCTGACCTCCTTACTCCATGGGAAAGTTGTAACCTTTATATCACAAATGCCTGACTCTGTCTGTTTTGATTATACTGCTGTAAAGAAATGTCTGTTAGAATGTTTTAAGCTAACACCTGAAATGTATAGGAAAATGTTTTGTGAGCATAGACGCAAGGCAGATGAAAATGTATGTGAATATGTTGCTGAACTGAGCACTTATTTTCATAGCTGGGTGACTGGATGTCAGGTCACCATTTTTCAAGGGCTGGTATACCTTTTGGTGAGGGAACAAGCCCTTAGCACTTTGCCTGAGGACATGAGGATCTGGTTAGCTGATAGACAATGTGCTACTTCAGATGAGTTGGGGAAGAAGGAAGACCTATACCTGGCCAGCAGGGCAGCCCTGCACAGGAAGGGGACCCCCAGTACTACTCATGGGTCTAAAGGAACCCATGGTGGGTAGCGCAGACTGCCCCAACAGAATCTGCCAGTAGCAGGGGAAGCCACTAGTCCAGGTACACATCCAGGAGCTAGGGTTAAATGTTTTGAATGCAACCAGTGGGGCCATGTGGCATACAGGTGTCCATGGAGGCAAGGCGAGGAACCAAAGGTGAGGAAGTCAGTAAGTGGGAAAGACAAAATGCCAATAGTAGGTTGTCTTGAGACAACAGGAGCACTAAACTACCATTCTGCAGATGTCCTGAGAGGGAAGGATTTGGATTGGGGCAGTACCATGTACTTATGCAGTTACATGTGGTCAGGTTAGGAGACAAGCATGTGGGTCTGGTAGCCTGGGGGAGACCCAGACCGACTGCATGCTTGCAGCCAGGACTGCTGAAATGGTTACTTCAGGGAGGGAGATACTCTGTAGCAGTGAAACTGAAGGTGAGCCACAGCTGCTTGTGGGTACTGATGGTCCCTTGGACAGAGTGACTGCAAAGGTAGAGGTGAGTAGTAGTACCCAGGCTGACAGTGAGGCACCACTGTCAGAGGATGCCAGACTTCCTTTGGAAGGGGAGCTGGGAAGGTTTACAAGGAGACAGTTGAGACAGGGTCAGCTCTCCGACCCTACATTGCAAGGCCTGAGGCAGGTAGCTAGGGAGGCACCTGATTCTCAAGGGAAGGGAGAATCTGTATACTGGGACAAAGGGTTACTATACAGACAGTGGACCCCTGAGGGACGGCTAGAAGGTGAGAGAGTAAAACAGTTGGCAGTGCCTAGAGCCTACCATCTGGCACTTCTAGCCATAGCCCACGATATTCCCTTTGCAGGTCATATGGGCATAAAATGTGCAAAGAGATATATTATGCAAAACTTCTATTGGCCTGGAATTTCCAGAGCTATGACAGGGTACTGCAGGAACTGTGAGCAGTGCCAAAAGGTAGGAAAGGCAGGAGACAAGGTGAGAGCTCCTTTGATGCCTTTGCCTGTGATTGAGGAGCCATTTCAGAGGGTAGCTATGGATATTGTGGGTCTTCTGAGTACCCCAGGTTCCACAGGGAAAAAGTTTATCCTAGTGGTAGTGGATTATGCTACACGATACCCTGAGGCAGTGGCTTTGTCCTCCATTGAGGCAGAGAAGGTGGCAAATGATTTGTTAGAGATTTTCAGCATTGTAGGTTTCCCAAAAGAAATACTGACTGACCGAGGTGCCAATTTCATGTCAGACCTGCTGGCTTGTCTGTGGAAGTCATGTGGGGTGAAGCACATGAAGACCACCCCCTACAATCCCCAGACTAATGGTTTTGTTGAGAGGTTAAACTCTACAATCAAGTCCATGCTACAGGCATTTGCAGATCAGTTTAAGAAGGAGTGGGACAAATATTTGCTCCATCTGTTGTTCGCTTACAGATAGGTTCCCCAGGAATCCACAGGTTTTTCATCCTTTGAGTTGCTGTATGGGCACAGGGTGAGGGGACCTCTAGACATAATTCAAGATGAGTGGGAAGGTGAGTGCAAGTCTCACAAGGAGTCTGTTGTGACATATGTCCTAAACCTCAGGAAAAGGCTCAGGGAACTCATGAGCTTGGCCCAGGAGAACCTGGCAGAAGCCCAACAACAGAAAAAGGTGTGGTATGACAGGAATGCTCGAGATAGAGTATGCTGTGGGGCAGCAGGTAATAGTTCTCATTCCTATCAGACACAACAAGCTGCAAGCAGCTTGGGAGGAACCTTACAAGGTGGTAAGAAAGATAACTGATTTTATCTACATGGTGGAACTGCTAGGCAGATGGGAGGGGCACAAATTGTACCATGTTAACATGATGAAACCTTACCATGATAGGGAGGCCCTTGTGCTGAGCATTTGCAGTTGATTGCAGGAGGAGTCTGAGGAAGATCTGGGGACTGATCTCCTCAGTGAGGCTCGAGCTGACACCTCAGTGGAAGGGGTAACAATGTCCCAGCAGCTATCTCCTACCCAGGTTCGAGAAATCTGAGCAGTGTTGCAGGACTTTGGGGACATGTTCACTGGGAAACCAGGGTGCACCCACCTGGTGCAGCACCATGTGGATACAGGGCCCCAAAGGCCTATTAGGCAGACCCCTTATAGGGCACCTGAGAGAGTCAGACAGACCCTGAGGGAGGAGGTACAAGAGATGTTGGAACTAGGGGTGATTCAAGAATCCAACAGTCCCTGGGCCTCCTCAGTGGTGCTGATGCCAAAGAAGGATGGCAGCACCAGGTTCTGTGCAGATTACATGAAATTAAATAGTCACACAGAGTCAGATGTTTAGCATGAAACTTACATTATACATCTATTAACATCAGGATTCAGCTTCACAGCTAATTAGTCATATGCCCATTGACACTCTTTCCAGGAATATGTGTGAAGCAAATCACGATCATTTCAAGACAGCAATTACCATATTCACAAAATCAGCTTTATATTAACTACATTACTATATGAATGATCTGACATCAGCCTGACCTCCACCAGTTTGCTGCCTATTATATATTTTTTTTCTTTTTCTCCTGGTACAGCACCAATCTTACAGAAGCTATAGCAAGCTGTCTTACGTTTTTTGAACATATTTATTAGATCCCATTTTAGGTAAGATATAGATATACATACATTAATAAAAGAGGAAACAGGTGATAGTAACATTTTTCAAACACTATACATAATGTTTTGTTGTTAACAATTATTCAGTCCAGCATCACATAAATTGTCCAATTCCTGCCTTCCCTTAAACCTCACTCCTTCTGAACATTATTCTTCATGTATTGTTCCCACCTACCCTCTGAGGATGGTTACGTCTTCGGCTAGCAACCTGAGCCTTTAAAACCAGTAACTGCTACAGAGACAATGAGGGCTGAAAGGTGCTTGTTGCCCAACGTACCACATGGTGTGTAAACGGGAGAGAGAGACACTGTTCCCACGACAAATTCCATTTCTTAATATGTAATTTGCTCATTACCTTTTCTAAATACCCCTCTTCCAGTTCTTTTATCTAATTTACAATAACCAGCACTTCAATTATATCTGGTTTAGAGTTTGATTTCCACATTTTAGTAGCTTTTTTTATTATCAATAATATTAAGGCTTTACTATGCCTAAGCAATTTGGATTCTATGGTCAAACTCAAAAGAATCATTTCCTTAGTTACAACAGTTTGGTTCTTCAACATTTCTGACAAAGGACTTTGTAAGGATTTTCTTAAAATCTTCCAGCTTGTAGCATTCCCCAAATACATTACTAGCATGTACCTGCATTACAGTCAATCCCTAAATCTTGTTTTAAATTGAAGTCTCACCCCCCCCCCCACACTTGTATCATTCTTTTACAAATAAAATTCTAAAACATAATGACAATTACTTAATGAAGTCTTTATGGGGGGACTAGTTGTTTCTATTAAGTGTTTAAAACTGACATAGCCTTCACCATTGCCTTCCCAAAGAAAATCTGTAAACAAATCATATAAGTCTGGCAGCTGGTACAGAAGGTAAAGGCTCTGAGCAGCAGACTAAAATGGCTGTGTCATGGTAAGTGCATGCAGTTCTATTATATACCTTTTGATGACGCAGTACAGGTTAATAAAATGCTTGACTTACATTATATGGGTGTTACATCAGCAAAAATGATTTTGTAGTCACATCTTTGATTTATTTATTATGGATGCAGACATGTTTTCATCAGTGTGCCTTTTGGCTAATGAGTGGATCAAGCTTCTGTGTGTTACTTTTGCATGTTACTTTAGGTACATGAAACATGCAGCAGCAGGGATTGAGACAGAGACAGGCCAATTTTAGCCATATGGAGAACTGCATCCTCATGGCTACCCTTAGGGCATATGGAAAATGCATTTTTGGAAAAGGGGAACCAAGTCAGCTGAGAGTTCAAAGGCTTGAAACCAAGTGGTTATGGATGTAAATGCTGCAGGTGGAAGGAACCACACATTAAAGAGGGCAAATGATATGGTACTAGGTACCAGGACAAAGACAAGGCAGAATGCAATTGCCCATAGCAGCACTGGGGAAGGATCTCAAACACTAATTTCTTTAACACTGATGAGGGGTCTCTCTTCTGCATTCATGGGAATGAATATGCCCCTCCCCAGCTCTTCCATTAAGGAGCAAATAAAAAGCACTTTACTGTATTAAACTGATCACTACATTGGTGATTGGTTTGTTACAGTCAGATCCACTCCCCCAGGTCTTCACTGAAGAGAAACAAGATAAAAAAATCACTGTAATAACAGCGATTGGCTTATTGCAGTCAGATCCATGCACCACCCCCTTCCAATGAAGGGCTTATTTGTGATTGTAGTCTAAGGGACTGTGATGGACATATGGGAATTTATTTGTTTATTTGTTTGTTTGTGCTTTACTCCTCCATAGAAGAATCAGATAAAGCTCCTGTTTGGTCAGACGTGATCATACAAACGGATTAGTTCATCAGAAGATGTAAGCCCTGGCTTGCAGAAGCAACTCTGAGCAACAGCTCATTGTAGAATTTCATAACCTTTGACACCTGCTGTAGTCAGACTACAATGTGCCGAAGGTTCATAGTAGTGGTATATAAACTCAAACAGGATGAATGCGCTTCTGTGATGTGTCGTCCAGACAATGTCTTTATTTCTTTCAACCAATGGAAAAGAGCATTCCTTAGCATTCTTTAAGACAGACAATCACATGCTTCAAAGGATTATCCTAATTAGATAATGTTAAGAGAATTAACCAGTGAGACAGCAAGGATACAGGAGGGCACATATGCAGTAAAGAGAAGGAAAAGATGGCGAGATACAGACTGGGATAAGAATAAGGCACACAATAAAGTCTCTTCAGCATTTAGAAAAATGGATATGAGTATGCTAGGACAGAAAAAAAAGCTAAAATTAAGAGCAGAGAAAGTATGGCACATAGCTGTGCACTTCCACAGCACTGAAGACATAGGTACCTGTTAGTTAAGGGTAATAAGACAATTACTACATAATGAAGAACAGTCAGTAGATCTATAACTGAATAACAGAGGCTGCCAAGAAGGGTGTTGTTTCACAGCACTTACACTGAAGGAGTCAAGGGAGGAATAATAGGCTAATAGAACTTTGACTAGTAAGTCAGGAAGAGAAAGACAGCCAGTGTGTGGGCAGAGAAAAAGTAATTAAGCCACTTGGATTACAAATGTAATTTAATCAACTTAGAGGAAAACAAGCAACATGGAAGAATGATGCAAGATGGAA
>NC_056725.1:563179626-563282126 GCF_019279795.1 Protopterus annectens
CAAGAGCGAGTCCGCTCAAATGTACTTGCACCTAACACCACACTCCCTGACACTGTAAACCCCCATCAGAGGTATAAAACGGAAACTATTATATATTTTTTTTAAATCCACGATATAGCTGCCCATATTTGCGCTTGTTTGCGCGGGTGTGCCTTGCTTAATCACAGTTAGCAATTGTGACATTGAAAAGCATATAAGAACTACTTATGCAAATTAATCCAAATAGCAATAGCGTAATGGTAGAGCGTATGCGCAAAGAGAAGGCATTCACAGTTCGAGTCCCACCACTCCCCTTCTTATTTATGTTTTAAATCAGTATTTGAAATAATACCATACAAATATGAATAACATTTTATTAAAAGCAGTGACATGGCCAATGTATCAGCGAACAAAATATATATTTTGAAAAGACCCAGATATATAATAGCCTGCCGTTAAGCAACGTTTTACCCAGGTGCCCATGGGTTAATAGCACTATACCCATCTAAACAGAGGTGCCCATAGTTTAATAGTGCTTTATCCAGCTAAACAGAGTTGCCCATAGTTTAATACCACTTCACCCAGCTAAACAGAGTTGCCCATAGTGTAATAGCGCTTTACTCAGTGCAATAAAGTTGCCCACTGTTTAAAAATGCTTTACCCAGTACAATGTGTTTGCGCGGACGTGCGCGCCGCGCCAACCAAGGCACCATAGGGCACAGGGGAGCAACGTAGAGCTAAGTTGCTTAAACACAGCCACACCCCCTAGCCTGTCTAGACAGTATTAAAATAAAAGAATGACAAGATTTGAACCCAGGACCCTTTGCATCATAATCAAAGTACAAAACCACTAAGCCATGACGACATAGGGGAAAAAGCCACTATTAACAATCATAAACTCAGGAATGGTAGTTTAACCATTACTAAGCAGGTCTGCAGTCAGCCGAGAATTTTACAAAATGGCCAATCACAAAAAAGTGCGAGAAATGCAGCATATTTAAGCCCCACAGGCAGGAATACACGTCATAACTGATTGTAGCTCACATCTGTGGTCAGAATGTCTGGTGTTGGAGAGGGAGTGCACGTCCGAGCGCAGAGATGGGGCACCAAGGAGTCCAAATATATGGTTTGGCTCCTAGTCTACCGTCACAAGGCAAGACTCCTGCAGGGCCAGTTCCAAGGGACAGAGTACAAGGCAGAGGCTTGGAACCGGTTAGATCGTGACCTCACCAGTGCCACATGCGTTCCCCAGACTGGTGAGCAGGTTCATCACCACCATGCGGACCTGAAGAGATGAAAGGAGGACCGCCTGAACTAGTGGATACAGGAGGCCCATGGGATGCGGGATGCCCCACAACTGAGTATGTAGCCATGGAATGCAGTATGTAAGGATTTAAAATGGAGTATGTATAATGGATAGGAATTTCTCAATATCCCTTCATTTACTTTACAGCTGCAGGTGACCGTGTTACGAATCAGCAAGCCTATGCTGATAGGCTGCTAAGGCTGCACCGCCAGGCAGGTTAGTGATCATTCTGCATGTATTGTTATATAAAATATGGAGAGAGCATGAAAGAAAGTGTTGCAGTCCAATAATACAGCCATAAAATGGACTGAATAAGTCCTCTGCATATACTGTCAGATTAAAACGTTAGAGAGGCAGAAAAAGAGTGTAGTAACCCATTAAGAAAGGTAACAAATGTCTGGAATAATATCTCTGCAGGCATTGTCATATAAAATAATATGTGAGTGAGCCTGATAAAAGAGTGTGTTAACCTATTAATAAAGGTATAATATGTCGTGAACATGTCTGCCATATATACCATTAAAACAAATAAAGGAGTGAGCCTGTGGAAAAGTGTGTAATGTCATTACTAAAGGTCTAAAACCCAGAGTGTGTCTGTTTCACTTAGTATGAAATGTTGTTGTACTCTTGCATTATACAAATAGTAATGTGATAGAAAGTGCTGGCAACCCAGAGTTCTGCAGTCCAATCTAGAGTGGGTGATGGAAGTGCTAGTAGCTGTGAAGTAAATATACAGTCCTCAACAGTCAGTTACTGGCTGGCATGCATAAGTAAATCTGGCACACGTGTAGCATGCTAATATGTTCCCCAGAATTGTAAGTGTGCTTCAATAAATGCAGGGTTCTGTACAATTAGAAGTGAAAATGTCATGTGAAAACATCCAGATATGTAGATAAAGAAATATAAATGCAACCATGAAATAGGGAGCAATAACATCTGCATCCTGGACAGTTAGTATGTGAGTTATAGGTCAAGTATAGATTGAACTAGCCAAACCCACTACACAACCTAATGCATAGTGGCAAGGGTAATAATACATGTAGGGAATATAGACCTGCAGTCACTAGGAATGTAGTGTAGAGTAAAAGTGTTTATAAGATGTTAATGGAGGTTTTTTCTACACCCTACTGTTTGTGCATAAACCATGCAATTCTGCACCTCAATGGGCATGTGTAATCTTAAATATTTGTCGAGATATATGTCCTATTGTTCCATGCATATTTGCACTCATGTTGATGCATGTGCCCTGTTCAAACACCAAGTTCACGGTGGCCTGTTGCTACCAATCATCCCTGCATGTGGTTGGAATAACCACTGTTGTTCAATATATGCATGTGTTATGTTTGCTGTTCAACTGTTGGATCTGTGGTGTGTTGGGTTAATGGGAATATTACTGCATGCTGTTACAACTAATCTGGAATGCTGTTGTTTATGTTGTAATGAAACACACCGAATCACAGAACGTATGGGAAGGCCGGTCCCAGCGGACCCACCTGTCCCACCTCAGTTGGCGAGTGCACCTGGCACCAGTGGTTCTGGTGCCCAGCCTGGACTCCCCTCCTCCATTGGTCCTGTGCCACCTTCAGGTGGAAGCGCTGCAGGGGATGGGGCTCATCCCCCCCCGTGCAAGCGTGGGCGGAGAAGGGCCACCCGTTACCCTTCAAAGGGTCTGGGCTGTGGTGCGTAGGGAGATCCAGCGTTCAGTTGCTGATCCCCTACGCCAGCTTGAGGTGAGAGTGGCACGTCTCATGGGTGAGCCTGCCCATCCTACTCAGCCCCCAGCACAGCCACCCCCGGGGCTGTGAAGGTGCAGTGGTGACTACCCATGGGTGGGGATCTCAGTTTCACTGTTACCATCTGTGGGCTCATGGGCTTGTGATTTCCAAATAACCTTCCCCGTCAATTGTGTTCACCCAACCCATGTGTCAAATTCTGCCCCTGTATGCGTCTTGTTTGTCTTGTCTGTTTACCTCCCCAACCTACCTCCCCAAATATACCTATTTCCCCTACCTCACTTACCACTCTCACCTGAAAAAAAAAAGGGCAATCTGTACCCGAAAAAAAATTATGCCTCATACATAGCTTCCCATTTTGCACACATGTCCATAGGACATGTACACCGATAATTCTAATTGGCAGTGCACCTCACCCCTCTCTCAGGGGTGGAAGGTCTCAAAACTCACTCCAAATTTTCAACATATGCACAGATGTTGCTGTTAAAGAAATGGGCAGCTATGGGCCTTCCCTACACCCTTCCTGCACATCCCAAGCTTGTTTTCCTACTGTCTGTCCCTCTCTGTGCCCCCTTTTACATCACTTTCCTATCTCCCCATTTTCTTTTCTTTAAAAGAAATTAGCACGGGGGTTAGCGGGAGTAAGCACTTTTAAGCAGTAGTTAGCAGGGGTGCACGAGTGTGAGCTTGTGTGTGCTTAGCTAAGCATCGCTAAGTGTTGCGCAAACCCATGCAAACCCGCTTACAACTGCTTAAAAGTGCCTTTGTCACTCTGTATGACAAGGCCCTTGTATTGCTTAGCAGCAAAATAAAAATACCCTTGTCAGTCTTGAACTTGGGAAATTGGACTCACCAGTCTGCATGAAGTACCCATAAACCACAGCAGATATACAATAACTTAGTGCTGAAAGCAATTTATCATGCATTACCATGAGTGAATGTAAAGGGAAAATAGGAATGGCATAACACAAATCTTGTTCTGTGGGCCTTAACCAGCATGTGTGGTTAAATTGCATATCATGACTGTGAAAAGAGAATCAGCCATGCTAGTAGGGAATAAGGTTACAGTAGCAGCTTACAAACCCCACACAGTATCAGAGCAGGATACACACAGGCATATTTGCATAGGTCACAGGCCAGACCTCCCAACAGTGACTGCTCTACAGTGATGACCCTGATTTGTAAACAAATGTTAGCTGTGCCCCTCTGACTCCCTGTGAAATGTACTAACAGTAGGCAGAAAGGTGTTGAATCTCATTTAATAACAAATGTCAATAAGTGAATGTAGACACCGCTTGCACGTCAGAAAAGGTGTAGTAATACAGATGCTCTGAATCATCCAAAGTCTGAACTGCAAAATGTCTGAACTATATGACAGGTGTATCCCGGTTATATGTACCTTTCCCTGAGGCTGTTCAAATATATACATGAGAGTATCTGAGGCCTGGAAGAGTCAGAAACACACAGGCATATCAGCTTGTCTGCTGTTACACACTCTGCAAATAGCTGTAGAATGAATCCCACAAGCATGCCCTTATGTAGCAGTACAACACAGAAATAGCAAAGGATGTAGCCATGAACTTCTAGCAACTACCTGTGACAATGCCATTGTTCAGGTGCTGAAAAGACTGCTGCGGTGCACAGTCAAATAATACTAGGCTGACCTCTGTCTACCATCTGGATATGTCCACAGGTGGGAGCTACTCAGACAAACTACAAGCCTTCATAGACTTACAGGTACACAGCAACTCTGCATGTTCAGTAAGATAAACATCACACGATAATAAATAATGCACATTGCAGTTCTGCACCCCTACCCATAGGTACTATATACCCATGTAGTCAGGCACAGCCAAGGGTGTAGGTAGGCATGCACAGTGCAGAAATATGTCCAGTCGACTTGAGCAGACTGTGCTATTGTCAACACAAACCTCAAACTGTTCAGATGTGAGTAACGTACTAATGACAGTATAGCAGTTCACAAACAGTGCATGTGCCTGATATTCATAATTGGTAGTGCAACATACCTAGATGTCCTCACCCCTCTCTCAGGGGGTGGACGGTTTCAAATATCCCACCTAATGTATTGCATATGCACAGCTGTTGCTGGTAAAAAAAAAAAAAAAATATATCTGCTTTTACTGTATTTGTGTTTTTTCCTACTTTATTTTGCTTTTGCGTCATCTTAAAAGTACTCAATTGTATTTATTACTGCTTGGTGTAACTCATTCTAAGCCTTTTAGTTTAAGCACCTGGGCTTCAGACCAGTTTTACATTAAGAAGGTTTGTGGTCTGCACTGTAGTGGCAGAACAGGTAGCTTACATCCTTCTAAGTTGGGAACTGCTGATTGAGGGCTCAGTGTCTGTTATTCTAAAAGTGTATTAATTCTGGTTTAAGCACTTGGGCTTGAGGCCAGTTATTTTACATTAAGAGGGTTCATGTTTTGCACACTTGTGGGAGGAGAGGCTGGACTCTGTCCTTCTGAGCTGGGAATTTCTGGTTAAAGCTTATAGTGCCTGCATATTTGAACTGCTTCTTACTGAAATTGGTACACCTTGTTTGCTGTAGCATAGACTAGATCCAGACCTGCTGAATCTAGCTTTGTTTGTATAACTTGAGCACTAATCCAGGCATTCTTTAAAGTATTCAGTTGTATTTATTACTGCTGGTAGTAACTTGATTAAAGTGTAGCTATAATTTCTAAGTCTTTTGGATTAAGCACTTGGGCTTCAGACCGGTTGTTTTACATTAGGAAGGTTTGAGGCCTGCACTGTGGTGGCAGGACAGGTAGCTTACATCCTTCTAAGTTGGGAACTGCTGATTGAGAGCTCAGTGTCTGTTATTCTAAAAGTGTATTAGTTCTGGTTTAAACACTTGGGCTTCAGGCCAGTTATTTTACGTTAAGAAGGATTGTGGTCTGCACTCTTGTGGGAGGAGAGGCTGGACTCTGCCCTTCTGAGCAGGGAATTTCTGGTTAAAGGCTTATAGTGCCTGCATATTCTAACTGTTTCTTACTGAAATTGGTACACCTTGTTTGCTGTAGCATAGACTAGATCCAGGCCTGCTGAATCTAGCTTTATTTGTATGCTTGTTGTTTGTTTATTTCCCTGAAATGCTAATTCCACCTAAAACACGGCCTTTTAGCACTTCTGTGGATCCCTAGTGATATATGCATTGCTTACTGTACTTATTTCCTTGTTTCACTTGAAAGAAATTTACTGTTTGTCGTTTTTGCATATAAGTTACCTGTAACACATTGCATTTAAGTTACCTGGCACTTGCTCACTAAAGCAATTATATAAGTCAGCTCTAAAAAATTAAAAGCACTACACCCTCACAAACTCCCCTTGAGTACCTTGTTCCCCATTGGCCCTTTTTTTCAATTATAAAGGAATTCCCAATACTATTCTAGCATGTCCAAAGGTCAGTTGTCAATCTCCTCTCCGGTCCAGCTGGTGAATCTGGGAATCTTGAGGTAATGTTACAACTGCCTCATGTACACAGACAACCCTCTCCTCCTCCCAACAAATTCCAACACATGTGAGAGATGCAACCATATAGCCAAACTGGAGGCTAAGCTCTCTCAACTCAGTACTGGCGTAACCAGTCAGGAGGAGAAGGAAACCACACTCACTACAATTCCAGTCTCACATTGACCTACCACGACAACAAACCAAACACATAAACACACAAAAACATACTCGGAGGCTCTAAATAAAAATCTGCCTAAGCAGCAGAGACCTCCAAAGCAGACACCCAAACAACCGCTACCCCAAAACAAAACACGTGCAACACATAGCTCACAAAGCCAGTGTGATGAACAGTCACAGCCCTTAAGGCTAAACAACACACCTGATACACTTGTAATAGGTGACTCTATCGTCAGGCACACTGACGTCCCACTCACTAGGCTGAACAAGGAGAAGGTCATGGTGAGCTGCCTGTCGGGTGCTAGGATCCACCACATAACACAAGCACTCAGGTTACTCCAAAGCAAGTACAAATATGACTCAGTCATTGTCCATGCTGGTGTGAATGACCTGAGACGTACCTCCCTGGACTACATGAAAAGAGACATAGAGGAGCTCTCTGAGCATGTAGCCCAGGCCGGTATGACCCTGACCTTGAGTAGCATCTTACCCTCACCAAGAATGATGCCACAATATGAAGACAAGATGATCAATTTCAACAATTGGCTTAAGTGTTGGTGTCATTCAAAGGGGATCCAATGCCTGTCAGCCTGGGATGACATGCTCGACAAGCCACGATGCTTCGCTAGGCACGGCTTGCACCTGTCACCCCTGGGCTTTCGGATATTGGCAAAGGCTCTTGCTACCCCATAGTGCCTTTTTTAGGCAAGGCTCAAAAGACAAACCCACCTCCATAGGTATCACAAGGGATAAGAAACTAAGAGTAATGCTACTCAATGCCAGAAGTCTAAACCTCAAGATGCACGCACTCGAAACTCTCCTTAGCATGGAGAACATCGATATCTGTGCAGTAACAGAAACCTGGTTCAAGGCTCATGAGAGCACCCCAGCACTACCAGGTTATACCTCATACCATGCTTTTCAGCCCCAAAACTTGGACCGAACCACAAAGGGAGGGGGAGTATCAATATTCGTCAAAGATACCCACACCTCCAGGTTGGTGGCACAGCACGAAGCATCAGAGACTATCCATGTGCAACTAACTGTGGGTAAAACTGCCTTCCAGTTTATAGCCTGCTACAGACCACCCTCCCAAACACAGGAACCCCACTCGGCCTTCCTGAGAATACTGGAAAATATGAAGGTCTCTCCAAACACCATTATATTGGGTGACTTCAACTACCCAAACATAGACTGGGAGCATTACTCTAGCTCCAACACCCTAGCCCAAACGTTCCTAGAATTTATAAACTCAAATGCTATGGAACAACTTGTTACCACTCCCACAAGAGGGGAAAACATACTGGACCTGATCATCACCAACATGGGGACACTATGCTCCAGACCAGAAGTGTATCCCTCACTGGTAAGATCAGACCATAAACTAATCTCACTGGATATTCACATCCCGACCCCACCCCTGCCCAGAAAACCACAGTGAAAAACTTCCTAAAGCAAATTTCACATGCCTCAAAACCGGCGAAATCCTTCAAAGCCGGCCTGTGGAAAATACGGCCCAGACCGCAGAATCCTTTATAAAGCATTCTATGAACACCTTCAGGAATGCATGGATCATCACAATCCCAAATAAAACCAAGACCCAATCCTCCAAAGGCAGACGTCCTGTCTGGTGGACCCCAGCCATAAACAAACTATACAATAGAAGGAGGAAGCTACTACATGACAGAGCAAAATCCCAAAAAGGGAAGGCATCTCTGATCAGTATTAGCAAAAAACTACGGGCACTCATAAAATCGTCTAAGGCCAGCTTCAAGAGAAACATTGCACAGGACACTAAGGATAATCACAAAGCTTTCTTTAGTTATGTTAGGAACCTGGGTGGGAATTCCCAGATATGCTCAGAATTAGTCCAAAATGACAAAAAATACACCGAGCCCACAGACATTGCCAACATCCTAGCTGACAGGTTCAGTGCAAACTTCTCTCCCCCCTCCCCACCAAAAGGGCAAATATCTATCCCAACAGAGTGCTGCCCCCCTGACATCTCAGATGCGCAGGTAAGAGCCGCCCTCTCCAAAGCAAAAAACACAGCATCAATGGGACCAGATGGTGTCCCGGGCTGCGTCCTACATGAACTCCAAGAAGAGCTAAACCCAAACATAAAAGTACTGTTCAATCTTAGCCTTACTACAGGATATGTACCCAAAGAGTGGCGTACAGCAACAGTGGTCCCTCTCCACAAAGGTGGTGCCTCAAGGGATCCTGGAAACTATCGCCCCATAAGCCTGACTAGCTTGGTCTGCAAAGCTATGGAAAGGATCATCATGGACCTCATAAATAACGATATTGGGGACCTACAGACACTGGATCCTACCCAGTTTGGCTTTGTTAAGGGCAGATCCTGCCTCTTAAACCTGGTCGATTTCTTTGAAACAGTCACCAAGGCCATTGACGAGGGGAAGGTGGTCCACACAGCCTACCTGGACCTCGCAAAAGCCTTTGATACAATACCCCACTCGGGCATTATAGATAAGCTCACCAGCTTAAATATAAACCCCAATGTCACTAGATGGGTTGCAAACTGGCTCAAGGACAGTACCCACATGGTTAGAATTGCTGGAGCCATGTCAGACTCCAAACCAGTTACAAGTGGTGTCCCACAAGGCTCAGTCCTGGGACCTCTCTTGTTCGGTATATATTTTTCGGCAGTACAGGCCAACACAGAAGGACTGTGGCTGACCAAGTTTGCAGATGACTGCAAACTGGGCGCCATAATCAACTCTCCAGCCGACACAAGCATCCTCCAAAAGGGCCTCATAGAAACAGACAACTGGTGCCAGAGCCATGGCCTCAAGCTAAACGCCAAAATGTGTATAGTCATCCCCTTTGGCAAAAACAAAGTGCCCACAAATTACCACACAAGTGGTAATCCATTATGTACAGAAGAAGTCATTAGGGACCTGGGGACCCAAGTTGATAGCAATCTCTCATTTGACAACCACGTGGCCAAAGTGGTTAGAAAAACATTTTATATAGCCCACCTAATCATGAAGGGATTCACATCTAGATCAGGGGAGGTCATCGTGCCTCTTTACTCATCCCTCATCAGGCCCATAATTGAGTACAATGCCCCTTTTGGGATGTACCTTACCAGACACCTGCAGCAACTGGAAAGACCCCAAAAGTACCTCACCAAAAGGATCAAAGGGCTCAAACAGATGCCATATGCTGCCCGGTTAAAGAAACTCCAGCTCTACTCAGTGGCATACCGCCTGCTCAGAGGCGATCTGTGCCTGACGTATAAAGCCATGTCCAACCCAGAATTAATGGACATGCTGCACCTCAGAAAATCCAAATCCCATCCAGCTACGCGCTCGAGAGACTTGAACCTCAGCACTGAAATAAACAGGACATGCTGGAGGGACAGATTCATAACCCAGAGGCTCCCTTCACTCTGGAATAAAATCCCAGTCCAGGTTAGGCAGAGTCCCACATTGCCTCTCTTCAAGAAGAATCTTGATGAGTGAATGGGAGATCGTAGGTGTACCCCGGCTATCACTTCTGTGTCACTGTTAGACAGAGGCATAGTATACTAACCTCAAAAAAAGGCATATCAAAATTAATTTAAAATGGGTGGCGAAAGCCAAACACACTCTGGCTAGGCTTATAAATGCCCTAGGGCAGATAGCCTAGTATGAACCTATGAACCTATGAACCTAAAGAAATGGGCAGCTATGGACCTTCTCCACACCCATCGTGTACATCCCAAGCTAGTTTCACTACTGTCTTCCCCTCTTTGAGCCCCCTTTATCACCACATTCTTATCTCCCCATTTACTTTTCTGTCAAAGACATGAGTGCGGGGGTTAGCGGGAGTGAGCACTTGTAAACAGTAGTAAGCGGGTTTGCACCAGTGTGCGCATGTGTGCGCTTAGCTTAGCATTGCTAAGATATAATAAGCTACGCCAAGCATAGCTTAGTATTGCTAACATAAAATGAGCTAAGCTATACTTAGCTTAGTATTGCTAAAATACAATAAGCTAAGCGCTTAGCATCGCTAAGCGTTGCGCAAACCCACTCAAACCAGCTTACAACTGCTTAAATGTGCCTTAGTCACTCTGTATGACAAAGCCCTTGTATTGCTCAGCAGCAAAATAAAATACCCTTGTCAGTCTCAAACCCCACACCTTGGACACACCAGTCTGCATGATGTACCACTAAGCCACAGCAGATATACAACAACTTGGTGCTGAAAGAAATATAACATGCATTACAAGCAGTGAATGTAAAGGGAAAATATGAAAGCCATAGGAATACATTGCAATCAAGAAATATAACATGCATTACAAGGAGTGAATGTAAAGGGAAAATAGGAAAGCCATAGGAATACATTGCAATAACTACTGTTGTATGCCAGTTAATTCCCTAATTCCAAATGAAAGTACATACACCCATGTATCCAGTGTTAGCATTAGTAGGTGTGAGTAAACTTACACACTGAGAAGAGTGTACTGGAAGAAGCAACAGTCAGGTTTCAGTACAACATGCATTTCACTGGCTACAACCCAGTTTCAGATATGAGACATATACCAACCTTCTGACTGACACAACAGTGTCCGCAGCAAACAAGCATGGTCCCCACCTTGCAAAACTGAAAGGCCTACGCCTACCTAACCTATCATTTTATAGCAGTGTCCTGAAATCACACTGAGAACTGCAATTACCACACAGCAGGCTGCATGCAATTACCAACTGGTGCAGAGGCCATCACATGCACATGTGCAGATGCCTACAAAAGCAGCCTGTACTTGCTGTCCACACATGCAATAATATCACTGCAGCAACTGGAGAGAGAGACAGAGCGAACAAGAGAGACAGACAGACTGACAGACAGACAGACAAACAAACAAACAAACAAACAGAGGCAGTTGGAGACACCAACCCAATAAATAACAACAAACAGAGGCAGTTGGAGACACCAAGCCAAAAAAAAAAAAAAACAGAGGTGGTTGGAGACACCAACCAAACAAAAGAAAAACAACAAACAGAGGCAGTTGGAGACACCAACCAACAAACAAAAAAAAAAAAAAAAACAAACAAAGGCAGTTGAAGACACCAACCTAAAAAAAAAAAAAGAAAACATCAACAGGTACAACAGACTGAGGTGAGAAATACAAAGGTAAAGTATGTAACACTGATGTATTTGCTGGCATCCGAATGATGTGTCTGAAGGGTACTCTACATACTGTGAACACTCCTTATGTGGTAGCAGTCCGTATCTATATGTATATGCAGATGTGCATAGTGCAAGGGACATACTGCAACTGTTAGTGAAGGCTGGACATATATATGTATTTGAAGGTTGCTATGTGCACATATCTATGTAGGTTGTAGTGTGTGGCATTGAAAACAGCAAGCAGTGCAGGTATATGTCATGTGGTGGTTAAATGCTGTGGGACTGAGTTACAGCCAGTGAGGTCTGCTATGGCTATATGGCCTGAGGACAGCGAAATGCATTCTGCACAACACTGTGCAATATTATTACATAATTGTATGTCTTACAACTGTTCCATAATTGATATTCCCACCATGAAAGGTGGGCAATATATGTGCATATATGTGCATGTATATGTACAGCAGTGGATGTTTACAAGTATGTGTGTGTATATATATATATATATATATATATATATATATATATATGTATATATATATATATATATGTATATATATATATGTGTGTGTATATACATATATATATATATATATATATATATATATATATATATATATATCTACATATATATATATATATATATATATATATATAGATATATAGATATATGTATATATATATATATATATATATATATATATATATACATATATACATATATAGATATATATAGATATATAGATATGTAGATATATAGATATATACTCTATATTTTCCAACTCAGTTGGTAAAATTTGGAATCAACTTCCTACAGACCTCTTAGCCCAAACTTCTATCACACTATTTAAAACTCAACTGAAACATTTTCTAACCAATCACTGGCTTTGCTCTTGCAATAACCCTAGCTGATCACATACCTCCTACCTTCTCCTGCATCCTTTGCACTGTCTCCCAACTCTATTTCTCCATTTTATTTTTCATCTCTACCTAAGAAATTGACTATCTCAACTTCAAACTAAAATTTTCTAGTAACTCTATCTTTTGCTTTTAAACTACTTAATTATTTCTGTCTCACATTTTATATACCTGTACTGAAGAAATTTGATAGTCTCTGTTTTCACCTTTTGAACTTACTGAAAAGATAGCCTAAATGCCCGTTTTAGTTGCGTCTTAAATTCCCTATGTAATTATGAATGCCTGTTTTAGTTGAATCTCAAATTACCTATGTACTTTGACCTGTACTGTAGAAATTTGATAGTCTCTGTATTCACCTTTTTGAACTTACTGAAAGGAAAGCCTATATGCCTGTTTTACTTGTGTCTTAATTCCCTATGTAATTTTAAATGCCTGTTTTAGTTGTGTCTTAAATTACCTATGTACTTTGAATGTATTTTTGTTATTATGCATTAGATAGTGGAGCTTTTCTCCTCGGGCCTCCACTGAAAATGGACATGTATCCAGTTGGACTAGCCCGGTTAACAAATCTAAAATAAAATAAAATAAAAATAAAATGTACATATATAGATATATATATAGATATATAGATATATACATATATAGATTTATATAGAGATATATAGATATATACAGAGATATATGGATATATATAGATATGTGTGTGTGTGTGTGTGTGTATATATATATATATGTATATACAGAGTGATATATAAATATATTTATATATATAAATATATATATATATATATATATATATATATACATATATACATATATATATATATATATATATATATATAGTGAGAGAGGGAGACACAGGGTCTCAGATGTATTGCAACAGGTGCCTGGTGAGCAAGGCATGGACTGAACACCAGTGTTGACACTGCAGTGCCATACCCCATTCCAAACACTTTACCCACTAACTATCAGATAGGTGGTTGCCTGACTAACACTAAAGGTGTCAGAAGGGAACATGGGACACATGTGGACAGTAGCCTCCCCTTTGATATTCACAGTGCCACACTAGTCTTGTAATCTGTCTACGTGGTACGTGTCATCACAAATGATGTGTCATGTACGGAAATATAGGTCAGTGTTCCCCTGTACTCATCACAAAGCCCCATGTGGTATGTACCTCACATGACAACTACAGCAAGTGGAAAGGCCACAGACATACCTCACAAAGGGTAATACTGCCCTGAAACACATACCCTATGCAGACTGACTCACATAACCACAGCTACATTGCGTTGCATACTGGCCACCCAGAGGTTACCTCTGCCAAACATACAGAGGTATGCCACACCCATAGCAGTCAGACAACCACCATGTCAACACCTCTCAATCCCACCGGGCTACACGGCCTAGGTCCCTAATCCCTGCAACCTCACTAAACAGCACATGCTGGAGGGATAAGGCTTCTATTGGCAAATATGCCATACTCTGGAGTAAACCACCCAGCATGAACAAACAAGGCTCCACAGTAGCAGATGTCATACATACCCCTGATGATTGTCTGGGGGATAGGTAACACGCCCTGGGAATCACCTCTGTGTATCCGGTTGACAGGAGGAAGTGAAGTCTAATTACATGTGTGTCAAAGGCCAGGGTAGCATATGGCTAGCCTGCTGTAGGCCCCAGTGCCAATAGCGTATTACCTACTTATGACACAATGCACACAGACATGTACACAGTGCAATACCTGCTATGTGAGGTGGAATGACTGTGGTCTGTAACAGTGTGATAGCTTAGTGTGAGGTTGTTTCTGTCATGGTCGTTTGTGTCCTAGGTGTGAGGCCAGAGTAAGATGTGTCAGTTATTGGGATGCAGACATAGTAGGATGGTATATGTTGTGATGTAGTTCCTTGTGTACGACTGTTGTGTCCCATCATAGGCTGAAGCAATACATGTATGCTCAGTAAGTGCTATTGCTGGTGAATCCAGCCGACGTTTGAACCGTTGTACCACCTGAAGCTGTAGGCCTAAACAGCACAGTATGGTGTATGTTCACATTCCCTGGTAACACTGTATTGTGTGTTTCCTGTAGTCTGCACAGATTACATACCTCAGGCATAGGTATCTGTAAGTAGGGGCACACAGTACTGTAATGTACACAGGAAATGCTCATCTGTGTCAGCATACATTTGTGTGTTGTATGAATGTCTGATGTGTGTGTAAGGATGCCTGTACCATGTCCGCAATCACATGTGTGATGCAGGGTTTGCATGTGTACCTAGCAACATGTATACTCTATTACAGCAGTATGCCAGCTATATTAACAACTGTGCACATATGTTAGGTAGGGGTATGGCATCAATGACTAGGGTGGGTTACTGTTATACTGTAACTGTACTTCACATTCATTGCAATGGATGACATATTTCTGCATGCATTAGCTTGATATGTACCCCCTGGAAAGACTGTGCATTGGATCCCAAACAGTGTGCTGAGTACTGTTGTATACTGGTGTGTTGCCAGTTGTGGGCTGAGCACTGATATGTGGTATTGAATGTGTGTATCTTCTGACAGACGAACAGATGCTGTATATGGCAATTAACTGATATCTGTACTGTATAATGTTAAGTGTGCCACATGACTTGCTCACACATATTGTTTACTTGTCTTCCAGGTTTATGGCTCATCACAGGAATCCCTCGTGCACAGCCGCAGAGGAACAGGAAATCCACCACAGCCGGGTTCAGCACTTTACCCTGATGTTTTCCAGGGCCAGCCAGCACCAGCAGGAGCGTACTACACTGTGGCAAGAACTTGTTCATCAGGTAAATGACATAGGCATGCATAACTGGACATATGAGCAGGTACGCCATCACTGCAGTGATTTAATTAGACATGTCCAATGGCGTGCGTCTGATATCCACAGACAACAGCTTGCCACAGGTGGTGGGGTGGCCATACATCCCCCCCCTCACCAGAGTGGAGGAACTGCTGCTAAGTGCGGTGGCTTTTGGCCTACAGCAGCAACAACATCACACATGTGTCATCATGGAGGCCGGAGCCACCCAGCATGGTGACATGGAGCATGCAGATAACATGTCCTAGCTGTAGACTACTGTTACCTGTATTGTTAGATTATGCATATGTGAGATGTGTACTGTGTTTAGCAGTTGTGCTGCCTATTGTGTGCAATACTGATAATTTGAATAGTATCTGTACACCTATGCCTGTTGTTCTACTGTAGTTTAGCACACTCACAGTAGCAATGCCACAGTTGTGGCCACTGACAAACTGTGTCATATTCTTGCAGGTCCCTCTGGTGTGACAGCAGGGCAGACAATACATGCTGGTGAGTGTGTTAACACTTTAAACTTTGTATTGAACTGTGCATGTCATAGGTGAGGTGCAGGCCATGTACACATAACACACCTATGCATAATGCATGCTGTGCATGTTTGCTGTGAGACGTGAAACATCTCAGTAAAGTCAGTAGCTGCCTCAATCACATGCAATGCACAGAGCATCAGACACAAATGTGGCAACACTGTACTGCACATTGGATAGGCATAGTTGACACACATGTACACAACATAACATGTTTGTCATACGCAGTACACCTCAACATGCTACACATAGTGTAACGGGACACCCGCTGCCAGGTCACACTTCAGTATCCCACATGTCATCCACACACCACACATAATATACCTGAGGGATAAGGGCCTAGCATGGGGCTGTGCAACACTCCTCAACACATAACACAGTCATGTTAGGTAATGCTCCCTATTGGGCACCTCAAACACCCTTGTGCAACGTGGCTGTGTAATTGTGAACTTAGCCACGGCACTGCGGTTCAGGTACAGCATGCTAGGCGGTGGTCTAGCACACTTTAGTGGCCTTGAGTGACCACATGATGCATGATGATGATGGCTAATGGTACTACACCCCATACTGTTACAATGGCCATGTCCAAGATTGGTATCCCATCACGTATACATATACCACTCATCCCGTGTGTGTACATAGCAAGCATGTGCTACACCTGTGTCCACAATTATATGCTACAGACACAGACACTGCAATCAGACATGGAAATCCATGTGACACACAGATAACACATGCAGCCATGGTATGTATACCTGTGTGTGATGGTGCACAGGACATTGCAGTGCTTATAATACTTGCACAGAAATGTCGTGTCCTTGTACACATTGTGTTCCAGGGTGTAGGCAATCACTGACCATGTACTCACATGCGCCACAGCCATGTACACTGTCAGTAACTATGGCTGTCTACACTCACACTGCATGGACTTGATCAACACTTATTCTGCATGCTGACACGTGTGATGTGACTGTTTGCCTTGTAATACTGTCACCCACCTTCAACCAGTATTGAGTATGATTTGGATTTCTGTTGTGTGTGTGTATCTGCTGTAGTGAGGAGTGTGCATGTGTTCCTGTGTGCATGTGTGCATGTGTTCCTGTGTTCCTGTGTGCATGCGTGCATGTGTGCGTGCATGTGTGCATGTGTGCATGTGTGCATGTGTTCATGTGTGCATGTGTGCATGTGCAGACTGTAACGTGTGTTTCCTGTCTTCCTCTCACAGGTGCTGAGGTAGGGGTTGGTGAATGCAGCAGGTGACCTGAAGCCACTGCCACGGATAGTGGTGATGATGACACATGTATTTTGGCACAGGGAGATTTGACAGGGTCTGTCGTTGGTCCGCCAATCGACAGTACACAGCGTTCAACCCCATCTATGTGCACACTCATACTGCCATTACATTTCTCACCACCAATGGCCATAGGGGAGGGACAGCATACGGGTGGCATTGACCAGGAGAGTGTGGTACCCATGGCACTTGCATCCCCTCACAGCAGCCATAGCCGTAGACCCAGAATGGTACCACATAGGCGGAGGTCCAGGGGTTCTCGGGGGAGCACCACTGGACGTATTGCCCCTGGCAGGCGTGCCCTCACAGATCTTATGATGACCACTATGTTCCAGGCTATAATGCAGGCTCAGGCACATATAGAACGGTACACCAGGCAGGGACTTAGGGCGCAGAGGGCACATTACACCGCTATCAATGACAGCATCCGTGACCTTGCTGGTGCCATCCGGACGTACACCGAGGTCATTGATAGACATTGGTGGGAGACAACAGATGCCCTCCACAACATGTCTTCCTCAAGCCAGGACCATGCGGGACGGTTGCGATGTTGACGAGGATGCGTGCCAGCAACAGCAACAGCTGGCAGTGGTCGCAGACAGCTCACAGTTCGTAGCCGCTCCCGTAGTGGCAGTACCAGCCCCAGCAATGCTGGAGCTGGCCTGTCCATTGTCCATCCCAGTAGACCACGTGCACGTGGCTCTGGCCAGTCCCAGCAGGGACATGGGTCCAGCCATCATACCTCTGCCTCTGATGACAGTACCCAGTCAGGGTTGGTACCCGATACTGTCCGTAGCACCCCTGCCAGGCACAGGTACTATGTCCATGGCCAGAGACAGTGATCTGTGCAGCCAAGCAGGTACAGTCTGTGGCTGTCCCACAAACCACCGTATATGGCAGCCACATGGTGGAGCTGTGTGCATGCAGACACACACACATTAAGCAAACAACTAGGGCTCACACATACACACACATTACATCAACATTGGCCCATGCTGTACTGTTGTCCCTCACACACACACACACACACACACACACACACACACACACACAGACATGCCAATTGGATGGGTCAATGTCAGGCTCTGGCAAACAACAAAACACCCTGTGCATATGATGATACCTGTGCTGCCTCCTGTCATCTGCATTATCGACAGAGGGACAGCCTAACATGGTGCTGATGCACAGAGTGACACTATAGCAGTGTAGTAATAATAGCAAGTTGTAGGTATATCTGAGCAGACATTATGCATCAAAGCTCTGATTGTCAATGTAGCATTGTTTACACCACTGTTAGGTCTGAGTATGTATTATCCACCCATGTGCCACTTGGCTGATATGTGATGTGTTGCCAGCATGTGTTAGTGGGTGGACAGTACATGTGTGATGTGTGCAGTACAGATTAGCAAGTGTAAATCTGTGAACATGGTGGGTGCGCACTGTCTGGATGTATGTGCATAGTGGACACATGGGACATGTGGCATACTCTGTCGTACACATTGTTAACATCTCATTGCATCTTTCAATTGGCAGCATGCATTCTACTACAGTTATGTACTAACATGGGTAGACGTGTGTATGACATGGGTTGACACTATGCTGCGGGTGATACAGTTAATATCAGTCAATGATTTGTGGTCTGGTAGCATACACAACCTCAACAGCATGACTATAAGCAATCATTGGATGATGTCCTGACAAATGACACACAGTAGTAGGAACCTAGTATCAATTGGATCCTTCCAGGGCTACACTATAACACTAACCAGTGGTGATGACTGCCACCCATTACTGTGACCACACCTGTGTGTCATATAGCCCCCTTAGGTACATGCAGACACACTAGGGATGTGTCCATCCAAATCTGGGAATGCATGGATTGGCCTACAATGCATTCCCTGGATGGGACGCATATCCTACACAAGGGTATCATACAGACAGATACCTGTTGTGTGACACATGCTGTATAGCAGTAAGCCGACTATGGCATAGTCATCCTCATGTACTAAACATACTATCCTGTCAGTACCACACAGGTGGTAGCCCTCAACATGTATGTCAGGTACCATTGTGTACATACAGACCCATGTTATGTCATGTGTCCCTTGGTATCCACATATCCATAGGTATTGTGGAGTCCCAAGGTGTATCACGTAAGACATTAGAGGCCTGAATGCATATCCACAAGGCAGTCATACACCTATAAAGACTGTCCATTCTTGGCAGACTTTGTTGTGTATGACCATGTCTGACATATACCCCAGGCATATACCCTCACTCACACTACTCTTAAGTAACTGTCATGGGTGTGTGTGCCACAGATGACCTTGGCCACAGAACACAACAGTGGACAGCCATGTCACATACATACATATCTGACCTACGATCTGAGAAGCAGCGGCACAACCTGTCAATGGAAACAAATGTATTCATGTAGTATGCAGGCTTCACACCTATGTACTGATTGAGGGGACATGTACACATATATATTTGCCACACAGATACCTGATGTCTGCAATGCACTTACTGTTGTCATCATACTATGTCATACCATAGTAAAAGCAAAACCCACACCGCATTGAACAACAGTGACACGCACACAGTCAGCATTTGCAGAATTCAACCCCCTACCTAACTATGTTATGATACTAGAGAAAAACACATTAACATGGTGCTATTTGCTTTACTGGCTGTTTCCCTTCTCCTGCTGTATTTGTAGGATGGTGACATCATCAGACTTTCCAAAGAGGAATGTACCTCCTTTAGTGTGTTTTCACAGTCTCCAAAAAGGGCACTCCTTTCAAAGACAATTGCACACATACATACACACTCACTGTTTGCAGGATTCAAACACCTTCCTAAGTATGTTATGATACTAGAGAGAGACGCACTAACATGGCACGCTATTTGCTTTACTGGCTGGTTTCCCTTCTCCTGCAGTATTTGTAGGATGGTGCCATCATCAGACTTTCCAAAGAGGAATGTACCTCCTTTAGTGTGTTCTCACAGTCCCCAAAAAGGGCAATCCTTTCAAAGAAAATTGCACACATACATACACACACACTGTCTGCAGGATTCAAACCCCTACTTGACTACATTATGATACTAAACATAGATGCACTAACACAGTGCACTATTTGCTTAACTGGCTGGTTTCCCTTCTCCTGCAGTATTTGTAGGATGGTGCCATCATCAGACTTTCCAAAGAGGAATGTACCTCCTTTAGTGTGTTCTCACAGTCTCCAAAAAGTGCACTCCTTTCAAAGACAATTGCACACATACATACACACACACTCACTGTTTGCAGGATTCAAACCCTACCTGACTATGTTATGATACTAGACATAGACACACTAACACGGTGCGCTATTTGCTTTATTGGCTGGTTTTTCTGCTCCTGCAGTATTTGTAGGATGGCGCCATCATCAGACTTTCCAAAGAGGAATGTACCTCCTTTAGTGTGTTCTCACAGTCTCCAAAAAGGGCACTCCTTTCAAAGACAATTGCACACATACATACACACACTCACTTTTTGCAGGATTCAAACTCCTACCTGACTATGTTATGGTACTAGACATAGACACACTAACACGGTGCACTATTTGCTTTACTGGCTGGTTTCCCTTCTCCTGCAGTATTTGTAGGATGGTGCCATCATCAGACTTTCCAAAGAGGAATGTACCTCCTTTAGTGTGTTCTCACAGTCTCCAAAAAGGACACTCCTTTCAACGACAATTGTACACATACATACACACACACACACTCACTGTTTGTAGGATTCAAGCCCCTACCTAACTATGTTATGACACTAGAGAGAGACGCACTAACATGGCACGCTATTAGCTTTACTGGCTGGTTTCTCTTCTCCTGCAGTATTTGTAGGATGGTGCCATCATCAGACTTTCCAAAGAGGAATGTACCTCCTTTAGTGTCTTCTCACAGTCTCCAAAATGGGCACTCCTTTCAAAGACAATTGCACACATACATACACACTCACTGTTTGCAGTATTCAAACCCCTACCTGACTAGGTGATGATACTAGACATAGATGCACTAACGCTGTGCGCTATTTGCTTTATTGACTGATTTCCCTTCTCCTGCAGTATTTGTAGGATGTGCCATCATCAGACTTTCCAAAGAGGAATATACCTCCTTTAGTGTGTTTTCACAGTCTCCAAAAAGGGGACTTCTTTCATAGACAATTGCACACATACATACTCACTGTTTGGAGGATTCAAACCCCTACCTTATTATGTTATGATACTAGAGAGAGACGTACTAACATGGCACACTACTTGCTTTACTGGCTGGTTTCTCTTCTCCTGCAGTATTTGTAGGATGGTGACATCATCAGACTTTTCAAAGAGGAATGTACCTCCTTTACTGAGTTTTCCCAGTCTCCAAAAAGGGAACACCTCTCAAAGGAAACTGCACACATACACACCCCCCACCCCTACCTAACTATGTTATGATACTGGAAAGAGACTCATTAACATGGTGCACTATTTGCTTTACTGGCTGGTTGCCCTTCTCCTGCTGTATTTATAGGATGGTGACATCATCAGACTGGACATGGTGATGTGTGTACACTTTGTTTTATGCCATTCCAGGTATGGTCCATGTGGGTCAGCAGGTGACAACAGCTTGAACATGACCTCAGAATCCTTACCTTGTGTGATCTATCTGTGTACACATTGACATTCCGTCATATGTCAACACATATTTATGCACAGCTTCTTGGTTTTGTGGATACTACATGTGCCTGAGATGTTGATAAAGGGCTATTCAAAGTCTATGTGACACATGTGTAGATGTGTTCATTGATGTATGTCCTGGGTGGCTGCCTTGCAAACAGTCTAGCATGTTTGGGAACCATGATCCGCACATGAACATACGACAGTTGGTAGGGTTGTGTGTGTGTCAGCTTCCAATAGCTCTGTTTATGACTGCAACCATGATGGACTCCATGACCTTGCAGATCAGACCTCATAGGCGTACTGGACTTGACTTCCCATGGTGTGTTGTGCAGCAACACTTGTGGGGAGTGCCATATGTAGCTGTGACGCATTCAACGGTTCCACATCCTGTGTAGGGGGTGCGGCTCAGCTGACTGTTCAGGTGCATGATCTGTTTGTTCTGTAGTTTGTGCATGACACATATTGGGAATCAATGTATTCCACCTGCTGCCATGCTTTTGGCAGTGGGGGTAGCTGCTCATCCATTCTGCATGTGATATCTCCTGGTATGATGATGTGAACTATTGTCAGTGGGGGATGGGTATGTACATATGGGCCTGTCTGTCATGATGTCAGCATTGACACTCAGGTACAGTTGGCCCTGACTCAGGGCATATATGGGTGTACATTGATATTTATGACATAGCTGAAGGAGGTGTCATGATTCAGTCTGGGGTCCTTCTCAGCTCCTCTTTACAAAACACTAATGAACATGAGCACTAATCCCTGTTATACTCTTTTACATGCTTAACACCCTACTGATCCTTTGTGATCAGGCTACAGAGTATGTCATGATAATATCCTGGCATGTCCAGGGGTCGGTTTTGTGTGTATTCTTCAGTCCAGCTGGTGGATATTGTGATATTGACACAGTGTCACATCTGCCTCATGTACACAGACAACCCTCTCCTCCTCCTGACAAACCCAGATATATGTGTGTGATGCACCTATATAGACATACAGGGAGCTGAACTCTCTCGACCCATGACTGGCAGAGTCTATCAGGTGGTGAAGGTATCCACACACACCACATAGTCTTACATATCCTCTAGCAACAGCACTCAAACCACATTAGCACACACTGACATACTTGGATGCTGTAAATGTACTCTACCTAAGCAGCAGAGACCTCCAAAGCAGACACACATACACCTGCTACCCCACTACAATACCCACTTATCACAAAGTTCACAATGCCAGTGTGCCACACAGTCACTGCCCTTCGGGCTGAACAACACACCTAATACACTTGTAATAGGCGACACTTATGTTCAGACACACTGACGTACCACTCACCAGCCCTGACAAGGGAATAGTCACTTTGGGCTGTCTGTTGGGTGCCAGGATCTGCCGCATAACACAGGCAGTCAGGTCACTCCAAAGTAAGTACAAGACTGGCACCATCATTGTCCATGCTGGTGTGTGTAACCTCAGACGTTACTCCCTGGACCACATGACATGATACATGGAGGTACACTCTGATCATGTAGCCCAGGCCAGTATGACCCTGACCTTGTCTAGCATCTTACACCCACCAGTTATGATGTCACAGTATACGGACACACATATCACATTTAACAGTTGGCTAACAAATTTGTTTCATTCATAGGGGATACAGTGTCTGTCAGCGTATGGTGACATGCTCAACATGCCACGTAGCTTCACTATGGACAGCTTGCACCTATCACCCTTGGACTTTGGTATGCTGGCTACGGCTCTTGCTACCACCATAGTGCCTTTTGTAAGCAGGGCTCAGAAGACAAACCCACCTCCATAGACGTTACAGGTTAAATGAAACTAAGGGTAATGCTGCTCAACAACAGTTGTGTTAACCTCATATTGTGGCCACTCAGGACTCTACTCAGTATGGAGGAGAGCAATATCTGTGCACTGACAGATGCCTGTTTCAGGCTTGCTTATGCACACCAGCACTACCAGGTTATGTTTCATACCATGCTGTCTGACAACAAGACTTGGAACAGACAACACAACTAGGGGGAGTATCCTTATACATCACAGATACACACACCTCCAGGTTAATGGCACTGCACAAAGCATCACAGACCATACATATACAACTACCATTGTGCAATACTGCATTTCAGTTTGTTGCCTGCTGCAGAACACACTCCCAATCTCAGGAACCACACTTGGCTTTCGTGGGAACTATGGAGAATATGAAGGTCTCCACAAACATCATTATATTGTGTGACTTCATATACACAAATATTGACTGGGGATACTACTCAAGCCCTGACAACCTCACCCAACAGTCACTACAATTTGTGGACTCATATGCTTTGGCACAACCAGTCAGCACAGCCACAAGGGGGAATACATATTGGACCTGCTCATCACCAACATGGGGACTCTATGTTCCACACCAGCGATATACCCCTCATTGGTAAGGTCAGAACATACATGTATCTCACAGGACATACATATACCCTCCACACACCCATCCTGGGTAATCTTGGTGAACTTCTCATGAGCCAACATCTCACTTCACCAAAGCAGGGTGGTATCTTTCAGAGATCCTGAGACAGTGGCATATATGGCTCACACTGCTGCATCCTTTACATACACATTCTATGGACACCTAGTGGACTGCATGGATTGTGCTATCCCAAATAACAACAGGACACACTACTACAATGGCAGGGGACCTGTCTGGTAGACCCCAGCCATTAATAAGCTGTACAATGTCAGGAGGACGCTACTACATGATAGAGCACAATCCCAGACTGGGAAGGCTTCTGTGATCTGTACTAGCAGACAGCCACAATCACTCATGGACTTTTCTAAGGGCCGCTTCTACCAGACAATTGCAACTGACATGTAGGACTATCACACGGCCTTCTTCAGTTATGTCAGGAACCTGGGTGGACACTCACTGATATGCTGTGAGTTACTGCATACTGACTAAACCTACCCTGAACCCATTGGCATTGCCTACATCCTGGCAAACAGGTTCAGTGCAGATGTCTCCCACCCATCCCCCCTAAGGAGCAACTATCCATCCCAACAGAGTATAACCTCCCTGACATCACACAGTACCAGGTGAGTGCTGCCCTCCCCACAGCGTACATCACAGTATCAATGTGACCAGATGGTGCCCCAGCTTGCATCATACACGAGCATCATGACAAACGCAACCCTCACATTATATCACTGCTCAATATCGGAGTTACCGCAGGATATGTACCCAAGGAATGGCATACTGCGACAGTGGTCCTGCTCCACAGAGTTGGTGCCACAATGGACCACAGACAATATTGCCCTATAAGCCTATGTAGCCTGCTCTGCAAAGCTATGGAGCATATTGTCATAGGACTCCTACACATAGACATCGGGAACCTACAGACACTGTGTCCTACACATTTCAGCATTGTTGTGGGCAGATCTTGCCTATTGAACCTGTTTGTATTCTTTAAATGGCTAACAGGTCCATCAACATAGGGACGGCTGTCCACACAGCCTACCTGAACCTTGCAAAACCCTTTAACACAATAACCCACTGGCCCATTATACTTAGGCTCACCAGCGTCAATATGGACACATGTCTCACACAATGGATTGATACCTAGATCAGGGATAGCACCCACATGGTCAGAATTGCAGGTGCCATGTCTGACTATACACCAGTTACACATGGCATCCCGCACGGCTTGGTCCTGGGATCTCTCTTGTTCAGTATTTATTTGTCTTACGTACAGGCTACCACAGGGGGAATATTGCTGAACATGTTTGCACTTGACTGCAAACTGGGTGCCATGATCAACTCTCCAGCTGCCACATGCATACTCAATCAGGGTCTCACAGAGATGGATGACTGGTGCCTGAGCCATGGCCTACAGCTAAATGCCATTAGTTGCATAGTCATCCCCTTTGGGAATAACAACATGCCCATACATTACCACATAGGTAGTACTCCATTACATACGGTAGGAGTTGTTAGGGGTTTGGGGACATGACTTGTTTGTACTGTCGCCTTTAACATTCACGTTGCCAAAGGGGTTGGACACACCTTCTATGTGGGCCACCTAATCCCATATGGTTTCACATCTAGATCGAGTGAGGTCATTGTGCCCCTATACTCATCACATCCATGCTTGGTTACAATGCCACATTTGGGGTGTACTTTACCTGACACCTGCAGCAACTGTACTGGCCACGGAAGGTCCTCACCAAGCATATCTAGGGACTCACACAGATGCCCTGCATAGTTCAGATGCAGTAACTCCAGCTCTACTCAGTCACTTACCACATACTCAGATATGATGTGTGCCTGTTGTTTACAGATATACCTAAACCAGAATCACTGGACATGCTCCACCTCAGGATATCCAACTCCCTTGAAGCTACTCACTCCAGGGATGTATACCTCAGCACAGATGTTAACAGGACATTGTGGAGGGACAGATTCTTATCCCAGAGGCTCCACTCACTACAGAATGTAATCTCAGTTTCACATAGGCAGAGCCACCCACTGACCACCTACTGGAGACATCTTGACGACTGTATGGGTGATTGTATATTTACCCCTGGAATATCTTCTGTGTCCCTGCTAGACAGAGGCACACTAGCCTAAACATACATGGGCTATCTTGTGTGACCTACTATTCACACACACGGTGTAGTAATCTGACATTGTTGTGAATGCCAAACACACTCTGGCTAGGCTTGTACATGCCCTAGGGCAGATAGCCTAGTATCGACCTCTGAACCTATGCTAATGTTCATGATGCACAGTGTTTATTGCTGATACTCTTTGCAGGTCTTTATCATCTTTGCTTTACCAGTTTCCATGAACAACTTCGGTATCTGCAGAACATATTTGATTATGACAGGGTTCCACTATATTATAGATGTGTCTGTTGTCCTATAACTGTGTGCACAGGGCGGATTGCTGTATAGTGACAGGTTCCTGGGTTAACACATGCAACTGCCAGATATGCGTGGCACACTGCTGCACTCAGACATGGCCTAAGTGTGTGAGCATGCCCAGTTCTACCATTCCATGTTTTGTTGCCTGACATTTGTCTCATTTATTCAAGTGTGTGAGCATGCCCAGTGTGACCCTTCAGTATGTTGCTATCTGAGGTCCACTACATATGCTGATGTGTGCAAACATGACCAATATTAACATTTACACTGTGTGTGTTGGAAGTCAGGTTCTGTTCTCACTGCAGGACTCAACTTTGCGTCATAACTCAACAAGGATTATGCTGTGCCTGCAGGGTTTCCATGGAATACTTTGCATATACTTGTCAACATTCCATCATACAGGTGGACCACTGCAATGCTGTCATGGTTTAGTGGTTCAGTCCTTGGCTATAGTGCAAAGTATCCTGGGGTCGAGGCCCATTACTGCTTTATATTTTCATACTGAGCAGACCAGACTGCTTAAGGGCCTGTTAAGCATATATGAGCATGTTGGCTTTTGTTCAGCTATGCCCTACTTAGACCAGGCTTGTCCGACATTGCTCAATATTCACCAACATTGCTGGATGTTGCCCAGTATTACTCAACATTGACCACAGTTGTGCTAGTTGGTGTGTGCGATTTTGTTTGCATATACTACATGGTGGCAATTGCTGTTTAGCACTGCTTTATATTGCTTAACACATGGCATTCATGCCTTAGGTGGTGCTGCAGGGCTGCCTATGTCAGATGCACATACTACACTCCCTGCACATGTTGGAAAGCAGGTAGTGTCAACTTAGGCATCCCTTTTACTTTATGTGCGAGTCGGAGAGGGGTATCATTTCCACATTTCCTACTGAGCCAGTGTATGTGCTATGCATTGCCTCTTTGCCAAGGCCAAAGCATACTGGGCACACCTCCTTCTGCCTACTGGGGCAGGCTCAGGTTGTTCCTCCTCCGAGTCACGCTCTGCCTGTGATGGCCTTGGCAATGGTGGGGGGCTGTTTGGCCCAGGCCTATGCTGGTCCTGCTGCAGCTGTTTTCGCAGGATCATATTATGTAGCATAGCACATATCATGACAATTTGGGTACATGTAGTTGGTGAGTACTGCAAGGCTCCACCAGATGTGTTCAGGCACTGGAACCGTGACTTGAGCAGTCCAACCACACGCTCTATTACATTATGTGTTTGTGCGTGTGCCTCATTATGGCATTCCTGTTCAGGTGTGAGTGCATTTCTGATGGGTGTCATCAGCCACGGCTCCAGTGCATAGCTAGCATCCCCCACTAGGTGACCATGTGGGATGTCCCCATTGGCAAATGTCTGGTACAGCTGTGTCAGATGCCAGATATGGGAATCATGGTAGCTTCCAGGGCAGCCTGCACACACATTCAGTATTATGCCCTGGGCATCACACACGACCTGGCAGTTGATGGAGGGGAAGCCCTTGCGGTTGAAGTAGACCCTACCCTGCTTGCCAGCTGGTGCTTTGATGTGTATGTGCGTGCAGTCTATTGCACCCACTACCTCAGGGTATTCCGCTATTTGCTGGAAGAGACGCATATTGCTGGCCAATACCTCATGGGAATTGGGGAAATATACATGATCACCGACATGTGCTGACATGGCATCCAGGAACTGGTGTAGTACCCTGGATGCTGATGCCTGTGATATCCCCATCATATCACCAGTTGGTCTCTGGAAGGTACCTGTTGCTAGTATTCTTAGGCCAACACATACCTTGGTTTCCACTGGGATGGGTTCCCCTCTGTTGGTTCTGTGTGTGAGGCGTGGCCTGCACAGCTCAACAATTTGCTGCAGGAGGTCTCTGTCTACTCTATAGCGCTCCACTATCTCCAGCTCATGTAGCCCCTGGTAGGTTACCCTGGGTCTGTACACTCTTCTCTGTCTCCTCACTGTGGGTTGTCCAGCAGCATTTCCATTGTCACCACCCTCAGCATGTTGCATATGTCGCCTTAAAACAGCAATGGCAGCCCCTAACATTTCTTTGTCTCAGTAAAGCTTTTTCAGTTTTCACTTCTATTAGCTTACTGCAGTGTCTGTTGTAAGAAACATAATGGACTGTTGTTGGCAGAGTTTTAAGTGTTAGGCTGGGCTGGGCTAGTGTACTGCCTGTGTAATTGCCTGATTCTGATTGTTTTCACATGCCAGCTCTGCTAGTACTCCCTGGTAGCTTCCTACTATTTGTTGTGCTTCCTTTTTCCTTTCTGTTTCCTTAGGGGGGAGCGCCACGCACACAAGCGCAAACACGTGCACAGCAGCTCACACACGCGCACACATGCTTACACAGACTAAAACTTGCTTATTCAGGTTAAAACGTGCGCACACCAGCTTACTTCGGCTTAAACGCATGCACTCACGCTTACACGAGCGCACTCTGCCTTACTCGGGTTTCCAGGCATGCACACGCACGCATTCCCACTCAGCAAGAAACTTTGGTGTTATCCACAGCATACACCTTCCATTTCTTGGCTTTCCCTAGCCTACCTGTTGACACACTTCTTCCCATGATGTCTAAATGACAGCGGATACATGCCACTCTGCTCCAATGAGCTTCACTTCTTTCATACATACCCCCCTCGTGATTTCACCTATCTTCTACTCTGTTACTCCCCATATCCTACTCCTACACTCCACTGACTGTGCTCATTTGCTATGTAAATTAGTGATTCACTATCCTAACACTCATTTACATAGGATTGCCTACTAATGCTTGGTTACATGTCTTAGACTGAGCTTCCCCCCTTAGCAACCTCTACTCGGTGGCCATCTTGTCTTCAGCCTGCCATTCCCTTGCATTGTACATTACCACTTTCAATAAAATCCACATTTGTGGGTTTTAATTTGTAGTGTTCTATGCTTTAGAGCGCAGCTCGTTTGTGCGGCGCTGCACTACGCTTAAACATTGGAAATTGGCAAAAAAAATAAAATTATTTTTATTTTAATTTTGCATCAGGGAACATTTCCAATGGCCGTATATTTGGCCATTGGCATGCTTCATGCACTAGAAGCAACCTTTATTTGGGGCTGTCACGGCTACGTTTTGCTATTTGCAGAACAGTATTCAGTTGTCAACTGAGTACATTTCTGCAAATAACACTGCTCTTACTCGGACAGGTTCGGGTTTCCCGAATCGCAAATCTACCTCATTTTCATGCCTTTCGCCTGCAATTGAGGTGATTTGCATATCCCAGCCCTGTCCATGTAAGAGCAGTTTTAGGAGGTCTCTTACACACCCCTACAGGCTGTTCCTGGATCGCTCGTCGGACACGATGGCTGCATGAAGTCTTACTCTACTCTTAGACTCCGTGCAAGCCATCGTGAATCCGGCCCATCCTGTCTAAATATCACTTGAGCAGATCATATATTCTGCATGTATCCCAGATGTGCAATATTAAATAACAGAGCTAGGTAGCTGAGCTTCTAGGATATTGGTGATCCAAACACATGCCATAATATCTAGGACTTGTTTCCCTTCTTGTAATTCATGTTTTTTTCAAAAATAAACAGCAGCCTTTTTCTTAAATTACAAAATGTCAGCAATATAGTGGAATGTTACAGAGCAGTGCAGTGATTAGGTCATCTGTTCTGAGTATCGTTGATGTTGTCATCCCATAACACGCCACCCAGTTTGTGTTTCTTTCAGAATACTACAATAAGCATATGGAAAGTTCTCAGTGCTATGCCAACTACTATAAAAAAAACTTAATAGCCCTGCTAAGACAACATAAATCTTTTTCAGAAAAGAATTGTGAAGGTCACTTTTTTGGAGAAACGGCATGTTATGTAAAAATATATAATGCAACTGTAAAGTCGGTCATTCATAGAAAACAACGACGCATACTTTGCCTTTGTTATTAATGTGGATTAGCTTTGTCCTTTATCAGGCTGCAGATATTATTTATGTACGCCAAACATTGTTTAAGGCACCATGAAGTATTCGCAGGCACATTTTTTCTACAACAGAGTAAAATATATCTGGAAACTATTCTAATGACCATGGATTAATTAGATGACAAAGTTGCATGAAATTCTTCAATATAAATACAGGAAATATCAAACACATATGAACATACTCTTGTCAGAGTACGAAGTTGAAGGAAACTATTTGCATTCTGGCTTATTGTTCCACAATTTTCACAGGTGCCAGAAATGCAGACACACTCTTGCTTCATTTGCTGTTAGCAAAGTAAAGCCCCAGGCAAGCCTTTCCAGAGCTGAACTGTCAGTAATGTGCCATCTGCTACCAATATAAAATATAGCTTCAGTGCTTGTACACATTTCCAGCTCCTGAAAAAAGCCAAACAATTCTCTGCACAGCATTAATCAAGATTCAAACAAGACCAGTGCAGATCCATATTTCTACCTTTTTGATGAAGCAGTAAAATTTCAAACTTTAAGAGTTGTAGGGACACAGAAGTCAGACAAAACGTCAAATACTGAATTACTAGAGAAGTTCTGAAGTATCTGTAATGTAATTTATAAAATGAAAACACTATGTATATCCTTTCCTGAATTAATGTTCTGGTGAAAATGTTTAGAAAGATGACAGCAAGATATGCCTACCACTGACAATTGTTTTTAGTCACCCCCCCCCCCCGAGGAAAACATAAATAGCTCATGCTTTGAGGCATTTGACATTTGACACAATATCATTAAACCCGTTCAGTAACTCATTTAACCAATTAAATCTATAGTTTTCTCCTTATCAAGATTCAAACTACATGTGCACATGGAAGTGATTTAATAGTAAATTAATATCATAGAGATATTGCTAACAGAAGTGACAGGTCCATCTGGTACAAATGTATACTTTTGTTCAGTGGCGGCTGGTGACTTCAAATCAAAGGGGGGCTGCAGGAGACAGCTGAATGGGTGGGGTCAATGGGAATGAGTGTGACCAACTAGAAAGGGGAGGAGTTATGCTCAAAACCACAAAAACTTTAATTAAATACGCTGCCCTGGCTGCCAAACCATCATTATGGGAGTCCAATCAAGACAAAATGAAGTGTAGAAGAAAAAAAAATATTTCAATTCATTGGCTGCATGACAGCTTACTTAATATCTAGATGGAAACAAAAAGGATGTGAAGCATGAAACAATAAATTACTTTTTCAATACATTACTGGAATGTCAGTCAAAATCAAGTATAAGAAAAACAAGCAGCACTTAACTCAAATCACTTCTCCTTCCACTCCAGTTCTAATTATAATTTATATTCAGCTTTATTAAAGTTCCAAGTAACATGCAATCTCTGTGATACCCTCACTTGTAAAAATGTTTCTTATCCAAAAAAGACCTGCTGTCTGACAACTGTCTACTTGTTTCATGGGGAAAACATGATCAAAGTAAAAAATGAAAAGCAAACAAGAAACAAGATCAACATATATTGCTTAAAGGATTACTGCACAGGATATGGATCACGCATGATAGATTGGCATTCTGTTTAGTTTGCAGGTAAAGCCTGTAATGAGCTTAACATAATCTAATCCTGGCCTTTATTACAAATACTGTCATATGCATTTCAATACCCAAGGCTTATACATTATCTAGTTATGTAAGTATTCTCTGCATGGCAACAACAGAAAGACGTTCAATGTTGGCAATGCTGCTTATTAAAACTTACTTGCATCTTACAATATCAGACAAGCTTACCTGATGGTCATTAAAGCACTGCTACTTAAACACAGAGAAAAAGGCACTTTCTGAATAATAATAAGCATATATCAACAGTATAAATATGACAGAAACCAGAACATTCTGCAAAATCAATGACAGATGAAAAGCCACTGTAGTACTTGTGTTTACCTTGGATGGGGGGAATAGTCTGCACATTTACACTGCATAACTGCTCCTTGCCTTGCTTGGACACATCCAGAGTCACTACATGGGGAGTGGGGTGCAACAAGTTTGTCACAATTTGAAATGTCTCTGGCTGACTGCGATGGCCCTGACACATTTGTCATACCTCTCAACCTCAGAGCAAGAAATCCGGACAAAGCCATACATAGAAGTGGGACAAAGGCACAAAAATAAGGACAATTTTTAAATATTGCTCTTATAAACTTAGAAAGATAATAGAATAGTAGGTCTTGCATTAGTATAAATTTTCTGAAAGGTACAAAATCTGAAACTCAAATGGCTTTCATTATTTTCTAACTTCAGTCTTTAATGATTTGCCACTAATTTGCCAAAAAAAACCCACAATTTTATGAAAAATGGACCAAAAATGTGATGCAAAAATATAAAATAGCTACACAATACAGCTGTGAACCTGTCAAAGAAGGGACACTTTTAATATTAGTACTGCTAACTTGAGCAGCTGACAAAATAAAAGAATCTACATGCATTTCTGAAATAAAAGTAATCTATAACTTATTACAGTTATTTATTAATTGTAAACCCTCCATGTTTTCTTCCAAAATTGCCATTTTGCAGAGGGATTATTAGGGGAAGAACAACATTTTGAGCCAAAATTGGGGACAGTTGAGAGGTTTGGATATGCCTAATTCTATAAAGCAATTTTATTTGCATGTACCTCTCAACCTGTTAATACAGGAAATCTGGACAAGGCCAAATATATTGGGGGAACATACAAACACTACTAAAAATTGCTCTTGTATAAACTTAAGACAGTTGATAGAATAACAGGTCTTGCTTTAGCATGCATTTTTCTGAAGGTTATGACGTAAAACTCAATGTCTGTCATTTAGTGGCTTCATTCCTAAATGATTTGCCAGAAAACCACACATTTTATGAGGAACAAACCAAAAATAAGAAGCAAATATCTATTCATTCTGCAAAAATATGGACAGCTGAGAGGTATAGTTCAACCAGGGCTGTCTGAGTTTGCTGTCCTTCCCCTCTCAAAATCATGGTCGATTGGGGCCTCCTCCCTGCAACCATTCCAGTGTCCCATTTCTTGGTTATTGTGCCCCATTTACCATAAACACTGTAATGTGCATACTGCTTTACTTCTGCGATGATTTGGATTTCATTTGAAAGTTTTATTTTTCATTTTTACAGCACAAACCCCAATAGATATCTGCTAAACAAAGCAATGCAGTCTCACAATGAAAACAGACTTAGCATTAAAACTTCTCTGCCTTTGAAACTCACATGCATTGAAACAGCATTTAAACCCACATTCAGAGAAATACATTTTGCCAGTTGCAGATAAAGATTAACTTTGGGCTGTTTTCAAATCATAGGCCCCTTTTGGGCTGTTTTTAAATCATAGGCCACTTGAACACGAAACATACACATGCTCTCTGATACACCTTCCCGATTGTATTGTATTCCTTGTACAATACAGTACAGTTGTTAGAGGGCATTTTAAATTTATTGTTTTGAACATTAGTAAACAATGAAACGAAATGCATGCACCAATGACAAAACTACCCAATTCAGAACATTTCCATCATAAAAGTCTACTCAACCTTCTACAGTCCACCAGTATCAGTAAATATGCACAATCTCTGAAGTGTAAAAGTCATCTAAATAATTCCACATTAAAGAAATCTGTAACAATGAAGAGGTTGCTGCTAGCAAACAACTTTATATGTCATTGTTTATTCATCTACAAATAAAGTGCCCGTTGCCCTTGAGGAATAAATTGCCTATGTTGCATGCATTAAAAAAAATGATAAGCTAGTAATATCGCAATAGGGACTGTATGGCAAACTAATAACAGGTTCATAGTTACTACTCTACGCATCTTTGCCAAAAAGGACTACAGCATCCACCCACTTTACAACACAGTACAGTATCAGCAATGCATCTATCTACTGTGGGAGTAGAGCCCACAACCTTCTGCATCAAAAGCAAGTACACTACCTATTGTGCTATTACCAATGCAAGCAGACTTAGAATAAGCAGCACTAAAGTTTTGTTCCCCTGCAGCTCTAAGCTCCTTGTAAAATCTACTCGACACACAGTTGCATTACCCAGTTCAGAACATTTCCATCATAAAAGTCTACTCAACCTTCTACAGTCCACCAGTATCAGTAAATATGCACAATCTCTGAAGTGTAAAAGTCATCTAAATAATTCCACATTAAAGAAATCTGTAACAATGAAGAGGTTGCTGCTAGCAAACAACTTTATATGTCATTGTTTATTCATCTACAAATAAAGTGCCTGTTGCCCTTGAGGAATAAATTGCCTATGTTTCATGCATTAAAAAAACGATAAGCTAGTAATATCGCAATAGGGACTGTATGGCAAACTGATAACAGGTTCATAGTTACTACTCTAGGTATCTTTGCCAAAAAGGACTGCAGTATCCACCCACTTTACAACACAGTACAGTATCAGCAATGCATCTATCTACTGTGGGAGTAGAACCCACAGCCTTCTGCATCAAAAGCAAGTACACTACCTGTTGTGCTATTAACAATGCAAGCAAACTCACAATAAGCAGCACTAAAGTTTTGTTCCCCTGCAGCTCTCAGCTCCTTGTAAAATCTACTCGACACACAGTTGTATTCCCAATTCAGAACATTTCCATCATAAAAGTCTACTCAACCTTCTACAGTCCACCAGTATCAGTAAATATGCACAATCTCTGAAGTGTAAAAGTCATCTAAATAATTCCACTTTAAAGAAATCTGTGACAATGAAGAGGTTGCCGCTAGCAAACAACTTTATATGTCATTGTTTATTCATCTACAAATAAAGTGCCTGTTGCCCTTGAAGAATAAATTGCCTATGTTGCATGCATTAAAAAAAATGATAAGCTAGTAATATCACAATAGGGACTGTATGGCAAACTGATAACACGTTCATAGTTACTACTCTAGGTATCAGTGCCAAAAAAGGACTGCAGCATCCACCCACTTTACAACACAGTACAGTATCAGCGATGCATCTTTTTACTGTGGGAGTAGAACCCACAACCTTCTGCATCAAAAGCAAGTACACTACCTGTTGTGCTATTAACAATACAAGCAGACTCAGAATAAGCAGCACTAAAGTTTTGTTCTCCTGCAGCTCTCAACTCCTTGTAAAATCTACTCGACACACAGTTGTATCTCTGAACTTTGCAGCACAAGAAATCTGGAAAAAGCAGAAATTTATTGGGGGGGATCAAAAGCCCAAAAACCAGGGACACATTTTAAACATTGCTTGTACAATGTTGGAAAGTTGCTAGAATAAAATGCTGTGTTACCACCATACATTTTGCTGCCATGTCTTTAACCAAGGGGGCCCTGTGCATAACAGTCAGAGAAACATACCACTATGCCAAATCAGCTGTTTTGTGAAAGAGAGGAAGGCAAACTTAAATGGCTACCATTCAGTGAATTCAGTTCTCACCATAGCTGTCAACCTCTTGGCACAAAACACCTGAACAAAGCCAATAATGGGGGAATACAGTCCCCAAACATATTCAGTGAATATAGTTCTCACCATAGCTCTCAACCTCTTAGCAAAAACATGTGGACAAAGCCAGTAATGGGGGGGGGGGGGGGATACAGCCCCCAAACATTCAATGAATTCGGTTCTCACCATAGACAGCTCTCAACCTTAGCACAAAATACCTGGACAAAGCCAATAATGGGGGAATACAGTCCCAAAAATAGGGGCAAATTTCAAATATCCATGTTATAAACTTAGACATCTGCAAGAATAAACAGTTTTGTGTTACCATGTACTTTCTGAAGAATATGAAGTCTGAAATTCAAATGCCTGTTATTTTTAAACATTTAACCAGGAAACTAGTCTGACTTGGAACAAAAGGCAATTTTCAGCAGAGCAGGGAGAAACTCCAGACACATCTTTGTAAGATGGAAGGACATACAGACTCCACACAGAAGGCACCCCAGCCAAGAATCAAACCAGAGAACTTGTAGCTGTCAGGCAGCAATGCTACCAGTGCACCACTGCACTACAGATTTTGCAAGCCAGGGAAAAATGTAGATACAGAAACCACAGATTTTATGAGGAACAGAACAAATATGAGGCAAAAATCTGCAAATATTTTTAGAAATGGTGGTGTATAGGGAATTCTGGTCATTGCCACCTGCCTCCAAGGTGCAGGGTTCAGGCCTGAGTATCTCTACCCACCACCATTTGTTCTCTCTAGCCACCAGTATATAGCAACTGGGGCATTACACACACACACACTTCACCTACCTGTTTCATGAACAGAACATGTCCGAAGCCTCACCTACTCGTTTCACAAACATCCCATCCAGCCAGTGACCATTTGTCCTACTCGTTTCATGAATATCTCATTTGTCCAGCATTCACGAAGCCCGTGCAGTAAAAATCCCTGTGAGAGCTCTCAGCTCACCCCTCATTGGCCCTGCTTGCAAGGGAAGCAGTCCAGAGCTCCTCTGTTCTGTGCGGTCATTGACTGCACAGATTCCTGGGTATCTCACAGCACAGGTTGCTGGGTACCTCTTTTCTCAACCGGACTGCTGATAAAGGCAGTCTGAGTGTCTGCACATGCGCAGAGGAGTTGGGACTCGTGATTTTTTGTTTCACAGATTTTTTTTTTCTTTTGTTTTTTGTAGGTGGGAGGGCTGCAGTCTGGCAGTCCGATAGCACAAGCCGCCCCTGCTTTTGTTATATATTCAGCTCAAGTATGCAATATATCATCTCTGTCTCACTATATCTCCTACCTCACCATCTTTGTCTCTATTGCCTCTTTTATGTCCTTGTCTCAAGAAAAAAAATTAAAAAATGAAACTTGGAGATTTTAAATGGAGTATGAGACAGATCTAAAATAAAAAATGTTGAAAGCCACTATCAAATGGATGGTTTATAATCAAAGTAAATACACAGCCACATGAAATGAAAGGTAATATGTGGATCTGTTGGTCGTAGATTTGAAAAAAATGGAATAGTGCCTCCTGAAGGTTTTAGGAAACATATATGAGTACAGCAAGGGTGAATTGATGAACTATGATAATACAATAACAAATATCTTTTGGAACTTTTTTCTCAGGGCTTCCACTGAAAATGAGTACCTCATGAGCCACTCAGACTTTTCCAGTAAGCAAATGCCAAATAAATCAATAAAATAAATAAATAAGTATCACAAATGAAGCAAAATGTGGTATAAAGCAAAATGTAAACCTTAAACAAAACACACACACACACACACACACACACACACACATACACACACACACACACACACACACACACACACACACACACACACACACACACACACACACACACACACACACACACAATGTCAATTTCAAAGGAGAAGGAACACTGACTTTCATTTCTTGTGCATTTGCTCTGGTGAGGGTCAGAGTAGTAGTAATAGTAAAATAGTCAGACTGCATTACATCACCTTAGCCCCAGTTCCAACAGCATTCTCCTGCTCATCCTCAGAGAGTTTCAAGCATTCCTTGGAAAACGGAAACATGTAATACCGCCAATGTTTTCAGGGTCTTTCTCAAGGCTTCCTGTCAGTGAGCTGTGCATGGTATCTCTCCTGTGGGAGGTGCCTTGGGATTTATCTTCATAAGGTACCCAAACCACCTAAGCTGGCTTCTCTCAGCAAGGTGAAAGAAGTGGCCATACTCCAAGATCCTTTGGGGTTTATAGGTTTATAGGTTCATAGAATGATACTAGGCTATTGGGCCGAAGGCTGTTATAAGCCTAGCCAAAAATGTATCCCATGTTCCCTCAAAGGGTTGCCATGCTCTTTGTCAGAGGGTTATCCCAGTTACCCTCTGACACAACCATATTTTGTTTGCTTGTATGTGAGATCTCATCTCTTCAGTCACTACTCAAATATCATGATCATGTGTGAGGATGAAGATACTAGCTAACCAACCGACCAGTAACTAACCATTGACCAGGAACTAACCAACTGACCAGCAAACAGAGAGCCACTTCCTATAAACTGGTTCTTACTTCATCAACACAGTCCAGGATAATGCACTGCAGTACTACAGCCACTCTATAAATTTTCTGTCCAGTTTCCAGATCACCTCTAACTCACTGACCCCAAAATGCCTAAATATCATCTGAAACAGCTGCCCCCAACTATTTTGGTTAGAGCAAACATGCACTCCTTGCTGGAAGAGGATCACAACTTCCTTTTCAGTGGTGTTGACTTTCATCCCAACCAATTTAAAATCAGCAACAAATTGTTCTGGTTCTTACTGTACATCACATTTACTTGAGGCTATGCAGATAACATCATCTACCAACAACAAAAATGCAAACTGAATAGAAATGCTATGAAGATCTAGGCAGCAATCTGATATCCCAAACATGCAAGCCATTAGGAGGAAGGGAGATAAGACACAGCATCAGTGAAGGTCTATGCCACTTTAAATGTAAGTGGCTTACTGGTGAGAATACAGACACAACTCTCCCTTATCAAAACATGTACCAAATGCCATCGTAGCTCCTCCAACAAGATAATAAGAGATGCATTGTCATATCCTTTCTTTATCTCCAAAACTGGACATATGTTTGTAAACCCCCATGAACTCTCCAATACCAATGCAATGCAATTTTGGGATAGTATTTGCATTGTTTCACCAGAATCAGAGGCTTGACTATTGGACAGGTTTTCCTCAAGTACTTTGGTATGCTTTTTCCAAAGGATCCAAATTAATGTTGTTCTGTCTGTAAAGGGAAAACTTTCTCCTGTCCTTCCCTTTTTGAGAATGGGGATCACTACTCCAGTTTGTCAATCCAGAGCTTCTGGAAAGTTCAGTTAAAGAAGGACTTTTAGATGAAAATCTGGGAATGTCACCCAGAGCAGGGATACCCTGTACAACAAAAAACAACTGCCACAGACTTCTTATAGGCAATTTATTCACCTCTAGTGCCTCGACACATTAGCCTTCATGGAGTACAAACACATAACACTAAATTTACTTATATAGCATTACAAGAAAAAGAGGCAGCATCAATACAGGTGTGAACCCTTCATCATGAACTAATTACTTAATCATGTATATCCAATTACACTCATTGTTTACCCTGCCGGTATCAGAGTATTATATTTTAATATGAACAAAGTTTCCTTGAACAGCAGCTTATCTTTCCCATATTCTCCCATTTCAACAGAGACTTGTTCTAGAATAGAATACTTTAAAGGGGTAGGATTACTCCCATGAAACTGTTTAAAATACACACTTAATGGACTTTCTAACTTTTCATTTCTAATATCCCTAATGTGTTCCTGTAGTCAGACTTTAAAAGCCTTTTGACTTTCCCCCCACATAAAATAATTCACATGGACATTTTAAGGCATACACTATTCTTTCTATATTACATGAAAATTCAGTAGTAGGATAAAATCCAATACCATTAATCTTTGCAAATGTATTTATTATATGTTTACACATAGAAATTTTACCACATTTAAAAGTGCCTTTTTTAAATGAACTTGCTGAGTACAATTATCATCTGGTGGAATAAATCTATTAGGTACTACCATATTAGTTAGGTTACATCCTCTCTTATATGATATATGTGGAAAATTCTTAATCAAACTACCAAGATCTTTATTTTTAAGTAAAATAGCCCAGTAATACTTTAATAATTCACTTAACTGTTCACTCAGTACGTTATTTACTGCAACAAAATATATATCTTTACCATTAGTATTAGTATTTCTCATGGGGCAATAATTAATCTTAAAATACTTATTGTTTTGCTCTTTGTAACACCCCACACCCCTCATATGTTCTTTTCCACTACATTTATCTAAAACTGTCTGTAGACAATCTGTAACTTTGCCTTTATCATATCCTTTCCTAATCAATATGTCTATCATACGTTGGGCCTCTTCCAAAAAGATATCATCTTGATTACAAAGTTTATTTAACCGTAAAATCTCTCCATATGGCAGTGCAGAGATAATATGGGGGTGGGGGGGGGGAGTGGCAACTAGTGCCATACAAGAACATATTTCCCTCATCTAGTTTTCTATGGACAGAAGTGTAAATTTGTCCACTTACAGAACCACATAAATTTAAATCTAAAAATGTAACTTGCTCACCCACTTGTATCGCATCAAACCTAAAGCCAAATCTATTCATTTGTAAATCTTCTGCAAACAGGTAAACCTCATCTAGTCCTGTGCTACAAAGAAAAATCAAGTCATCAATGTGGCAGAAGTACTTTACTATATTAGTTCTTTAAAAAGCCATGATGATATAAATACTTTAACTCAGACTTAGCCATAACAATATTTGCATACATGGGGCTAAGGAAGACCCCATGGCTGTACCTTGAATTTGATGGAAAACTTCACCCTGTACAACATATGATCACACCATGCACAAAATAAAAGATGGGAGTTAGCTGCAATGCTTCCAAGCAGCAGGCAGAAGGCAAGAGATTTAGCAAAAGTTGTACAAGAATATATAGTATTTGCACAATATAAGAAAAGAAAATCCCAACGATAAAGCCAAATTATTAGCAGAAAAAATTTAGTGCTAACTTTACCCCATTTACTCATATTGTTGACAACTGGATGGGGGATCATAAATTTACCCAAGGGGTGTTACCTATGTCCCTCTTGGATAAGGGCCGTCGGTGCTGATCTTAGACTTGCGCTGCAAATATAGACCATACAACTTGGTCAATAAGGGAACAAGGGTATAGCATGGCTAGGCTTATAAAGGCCCTAGAACCAACAGGTTAGTAACCTCCTATGAATGTTTGAACAATATCCATTAAAATTTAGCTTCTCCTGGAGTCAGCTTAGAACAAGTCTTAAAATACTTGTCAAAAACTAAAAATAATATTTCTATGAAACCAGAATGCACACCAGGATGCATTCTCATCAGTATCATAAATGCATTATGTTCTTAGCCTTTGCTTAAGCAGTTTAACCTCAGCCTACTGACAGGGTTTGTGCCTGATGCAAACCTCTCAACTGTCCAGATTTTAGCAGAATGTCCAGATTTTTTCCTCATATTTTTGTTGCATTCCTCAAAAATGTGTTTTTTTTGGAAAATCATTGAGAGTTGAATTCATTAAATAATGAAAGACATTTGCATTTCAGACTTCATATCCTTCAGAAAATGCAAAACACACAAATCCTTCTATTTTGGCAAATTTCAAAGTTTACAGCAGCAGTATTTAACATTTGTCCCCATTTTTCGCCATTGTACCCCAATTATCTTTGGCCTTCTCCTTATTTCTTGTGCTAAAAGGTTGAGAAGTATGGTCTGATGGTTGATGAACCACCATTGTGACTCTCTTACACACGGGCAGACTCTGTACAAATCCAGGCAATTATAGCCTTATGTGCAAAATTATGGAACATATTAAAGCAGAATTAATTTCTGCAGACACTGGCAGCTTAACTGATATAGACCATGATCAGTCTGGTCTGACATAATCTTGTCTCCTGAATCTATTAAGTTTCTTTGAAAAAGTTACAGAAACTATGGACAATTAACACTCAATGCATACTGCATATCTTGATCTGACACCACTATCTCCTTTGCTGGTATTGTTAAAATACTAGACAAATTTAATGAAAACTCCTGTGTTATCTGCTGGTTTGTAAACAGACTGTTTGACATATCCCAAATTGTGAAAGTTGCTGGTACCATCTCTGAACATAAAATTAGAACTAGACAGGCACCACAGAGATCAGATCTATGCCCCCCTTTTCTGGTGTTTACTCTGAAGGCATCCACTCCAAAATATCAGAAATGTAGTTGACCACATTTGATGATATCTGCAAGCTGGACACTATTATCTGCTCATCCACTGATACTAAACAGCTCCAGGAAGAGCTGTGATATGCACAGACTTGGTGTACTAAAAATAGTCTCAAGTTAAATGCAAAAAATGTGTCACATAGTGTCATCTGGCAAAAGAAAAGCTATTCTCACCTTATATAATATAAATAGTACTCTGTTTTAGACAGACATGATCATAAGAGACCTGAGTGCTTATGTGAAGTCTCTCTCATTCAGTCATCATGTTTCCACCTTAACCAGGAAAGCCTTCTAACTGGCTCAGGAAATCCTTCTTTCTGGCCTAGTTAATTTCCTAAGGAATATTTTCAAGATCCAAAGAAGCCATCCTGCCTCTGTACTCCTCCCTTATCAGGTCATCATTGACTAGAACACCACCTCTGGTATTTATAAACTGAAGCATTTATTGTTTGGATAGAAGGGCCCCCAAAGATGCCTGATCAAAAAAATTAAAGACCTTAAATCATTTCACTTTCCTAATAGATAAATCCTAATACTCTGCAGCCTACAGGTTGCTCCAAGTTAATTCCTAGCCGTTGAGTTAAGTTACTACCACAGTCAAAGTGGTACTCTTACTGCTTTTAAGGCTAGACTCCATGGTCAGATGGGTACCACAAATTTACGCCAGGGCTGTCACATGCTCGGAGCTGGATCCATCAGTAGGTGACATGGGCATTCACCTAGGGCCCCATGAAGGCTAGAAGCCCAAATATGGCAAAAAATTAAATATATCTGCAATGTTTTATTTTTATTTATTTTTTTGAAGTTTGGATTATGATCCGATGATTCACACCATTGTGTGCAATGTGCTTAGCTTCTTCCACTCTTAGAGTGTGTGGGGGTACATTTTTACTTAATGTTTTCTTTTACTCCTTCAGGTAGACTAAACAAGCACCACTAAGCAGGTACATTGGCCTTCCTCCCTCCTGGTATGATAGATTTAATAGTTCAGTCCATTCAGAGTTCAATGACAGGTTGAACAGGTGCAGACTAACATGTTTAACAGAGACCGTTAAACAGTTATGGTGTGCTTTTTGTTTTACTGTTGGTTTGATTTTGTGAGAGAGACTGTCCCTCCTGTTAAAGATTTCAAAAGAGTTCAGTGCAGTGCAGCATCCATCCCGTGTGTTTATTCTTTTCCAATGAATGTACTAGACTGTCTGGGTATGTATGTTGTATTAAATGATGGTAGTATGTCGTGAGTCGTGACTGAAGGCAACCCTGTTAAAAAGTGCTTTGCTTCCTGGCTGTGATTTATTATTTATAATGAATAAGCTTACACTTAGGGGTAGGTTGGTATGTGATTGTGAATGCCACAATTTGATACTATCTGTGTGCACACACATACACACACCTAATGCCAAAGATTTATACCTCTAAAGTGTACAGATTATTATCGGTTTTGAGTGCGGTAAAGTGACTTGTGTTTGTTTGTGGATGTTTTTTTATGCTGGTTTTAAGGTGATTTTATTAAAAGTGTTTTATGACTTCATTCTTCCAAGTTCCTTCTTAGTTTGGTTCTAAGTCATTGCAACCCAATGTGGTTATATTATATTCTGTCAGCAAAACAACTATCCAGATTTATGCAGGATGTCCAGATTTTTTCATTTGTTTTATTTATTTTGCATTAGTTTACCGGGAAAGTCTGACTGGATGGGAAGCCCATTTTCACTTTAGTATGTTTACGTGCAATTATCATACCTCTCAACTGTCCAGATTTTTGCCTCATATTTTTGATCAGTTTCCTCCTTAAATTTCAGTTTTCTGGCAAATTATTGAGAATTGAAGAAAATAATGAAAGAGATTTGAGTTTCAGACTTTATACCCTTCAGAAATTTCATACTAATGCAAAAACGTGTTATTCTATCAACTTTCTAAATTTGTAAGAACAATACTTAAACATTTTTGGTACTTTATCCCCTCTTTATTTATAGCTTTGCCAGATTTCATGATCTTAGAGGTTAAGAGGTATGATCACAGTGATAGCTGTTAACTAACATAATATGCCTTGCTCAATTTAGAAATATTAACATAAAGAAATAGCATTGGAGAACAGAAGTACATCACTACATGTCTACAGAAAAAGAGCAATAAGAAATAATGAATAACAATATTCAATATGCAGTACACAGCATAGTATTTATACAAAAATTAGGACACGTTCCTATTCTTTAATAGACATGTTGCATTAATAGTGACCTTACTTGACAGTAAAGCAGAAATGTGTATAGATACCTTAGGGTGCTAATACGGTGTTGAGAGAGAAAGCAGTGTAAAGTCATATTTTTGATCTGACTGGATTGAGTTTGGTAGGCAATTCAGAAGTTAGTCCAGTTCATACATCTCAAATGACTCTGATTTTGACGCAAATCTTACATCTGTCTGTCTTAATCCATCCTAACAAGTGATGACTTTGGATGAAAAGGTGTAAATTACACATAATAAATAGTGAGGTAATTTAAGTTATAGACTTCAGAAGATGTATATTAATTCATATTCAGAAGATGTATATTAATTCATATTCTCTTATTTTGTCAGTGTCTCAAGTTAATAGCACTAATATTTGAAAAGTGTCCCACTTCCTGGTTATTTTGGCTTTTTCTCTGGTTCACTGAGAGCTGTGGTGCAGTTTGCTGATGAAACACTACATATTCCTCAATAATCAAGCAACTGTCTTCAAACATTCAGATTTTCACATGATATTTTTGGTCTGTTCTTCATAAAATTTATAGTTTTCTGGATTTTTGTGGCAAATCAGTAAGGACTGAATTCACTAAATAATGACAGGCATTTCAGATTCAGATTTCATATCCTTCAGTAAATGCATGGACATAAAAAACCTTTTATTCTAGCAACTTTCTAAGTTTGTAAGAGCAATATTTATAATTTTTTCCTACTTTTTGGGGCTTTGTCCAGATTTTTGATGCCTTCAGGTTGAGAGGTAAGTTTCTGAGAATTTGCTCTTTGAACAGAAATTAAACATAACTGCTAACCTAAAAAATCATATGTCTTAAATGTATTTTTCTTAACATATTTTAAGATACAGTATGAACTGTATTTTTAATTTAATAAGCCATCAAACAAAATCTTACATGTACAGATTTTCCCTGGCTGCTTGTTATGACTTTTCCTCAGTATGTCACACTAAAATTGTTCCAATGTTTACTTCAGGTTATTACAAAAGTATGTTTCTGGTTTGATATTCCAAAAGTATACCTGCTTCCTGGAGTGCCCACCTGTATTGTCTAACACAGTACAAACTACCTGACATTGGTCATGCACATGAGCTGGAGTATTATGTTTTATAGCAGAAAGATACTGCAACAGGGGCTGCAGTTTTACACAGCTGACAATGGAATTTAGAGTTTCAGTATATAAGAATATCTTAGTTTGTGTAAAATTAATTTATACTTTTAGGGACACTTTGACAGCAATCAAATATGTTAAAATGTTTACATACCTGTCAGATAGTAGCTACACATGCTTATCAGAACGCAGCAATGAAGAAAGATGAATGGATTAGCATCGTTTGCCAAGATGCAGCTCTGGTTGGAACTTTATTGATGTCTAAATAGTCATCCATTTCCTTCTTGAGGGGTATGGATTGATATCCTGATTTTACCTGAGAGTAGCAGTTTATTCCATACGTGTGTGACTCATTGACATATGAAGCTGTCACATTTCATGGTATGGTAGATGTTAACTTTTACTGAGACTGAGTGTCCACTTGAGTGCAGGTCACCAGAGGTTTTCTGAAACAAATATTTGTGTGGTAGCATGTCATGTGATTACTTTTTTACCATTACCAGCATTTTTGAGAGTTGGGGGAATATAGTTGGGCTAAGAGGTTGAGACACAGAGGTATCATATACCTCTCTTAGCTGTTAAGGTTTGGACAGAATGTCCAGAATTTTGCCCCTTGTTTTAGGTCTGTGTTTTTCATATCTGGTAGACTTTCCATATCCTTCAGAAAAAGCATACTAACAACACAATTCCTGTTATACAAGAGCAATTTTATTTTATTTTTGGGCCTCTGCCCCTTCCCCATTATTTTAGACTTTGTCCGTACTTCCTGTGCTAAGAGATTATGAGGTATGTAGTAGTCAATTAATACACAGGATAATAACAGGTTTTTTTGTATTTCTTCCAAATCTGGCCACATTACACCAGTTAGGGTAAAGGCTTTCCCTTTTAATCTCTCCTAAAGTGTTTATTTTTTTATTTTTATTTTTTATTTAAAAAAAAGGTGGTGAATTAATTTACATGTAGATAATGACAGTAATTAGTTATAGATTCAAGAAAATGTATACAAATTCACTTTTCTTATTGTGTTTCAAGTTAATAGTACTAATATATTTAGTATCCCTAATTATTTCTGGTGGCTCACTGATGACTTTCTAGGAATTGGTGGTAAAAAATTCGAAATAATGACATGACACTATTACGATTATAGATCTATTTTACTTCAGAAAATGTCTATTTGATCCACTTTTATGATTTTGTCAGTCTCAAGTTATAATATTTTAAGTGTCCATAAAGTATATAAATGAGAGACAAACCACCATGGCTAAAAGCACAATAATATATTGTAGTGTCCTTGATTATCTGGACTACTCCTTAATTATTTCTGGATTTGTCCTTGATGTGTTGAGAGCTATGGATGGTGACTGCTTCTGATTATAGAAAGCAAAGCTGAAAGTTACTATAGATATTGCACACACGTGTAAAAACATGCACATACTATATACCGACACACTACATATTCAGATGCATACATACGCATGCAGCTACTATAATAAAAACAGCATTTCAGATGTTTTTTGTTGTCACAGTTTGTTGTGCTTTGTTTGCACCTGAGGAAGCATTCCCCAATGTTGAAATTATGCTCTGTGTATTCCTGTGTATGCCTGTTAACAATGCTAGTCCGGAGAGGTCCTTCCCCTGGATTCTGAAAAGCTTGCACGGAGTGCAAGATGAGTGCAGGAGCTCATGCAGGCACTATGTCTGCCGTGCGATCCAGGAACAGCCAGCCAGGGCATGCAGGAGAGCTCCAGCACTAATCCTGCATGGACTAAGCCCTGGTATGCAAATCACCTAATTTGCAGGAGAAATCCATGCAAATGAGGTGAGCTTGCAATCCAGGAAGCTTGCAATAGTCTGTGCAAGACTAGTGCAATCTTCAGAAATGTACTCAGTTAGTAACCGAGTACATTTCTGCAAATTCCAAAACAGAGCTATGACAGCTTCAAATAAAGGCTGCATATCATTGAGGAAGCATGCCAATGGCCAAGTATAAGGCCATTGGCATTGCAAACTGTTTAAAAAATAAAAAAAAAATCAACTTTTATTTTTTTTTTCGCTGATCTCGGCTGTTTAAGCATAGGGCAGCAGTGCGCAAATGGGATCGGGGGGGAAATAAGAAAATTAACTTAAAGTGAGCATTCTAACTAAAATCAGTATTCTGCCATGCAAGTCAATGGCAGGCAGAAGACAACCTGGCCAGTGAGAAGTGGTTGCTAAGGGGGGAGGCTCAGTGTGAGACATGTAACTATGCATTAGCAGGCAATCCTATGCAAATAAGGGGAAGGATAGTGAATCCCAGTTTTCCCTAGGGTGTGAGGCAGGTCCCAAGAGTGTAAGAGTATAAATAGCTGTGTGCAAGACTAGGATATAGGTGACATCATGGGGGTATGTGTCAGGCATACTGTAAGTGGATTGGGACCATGTGGCTCGGGATTGCTCCTAGCTTAGCACAGCTTAGCTAGGGATTTGTCCAAACATGCCTAGCAATCCTTACAAATTGTAAGTGGGTGTGTGTGCCGTGCACTAGGTTTTACAGGAAGAAAAAGGAAGTTAAACTAGGAAATAGCAGCTCTGTGCACATATGAGCACTCCGTTTGCACGGTGTGCACACGGGCTTAAACAGGGAGCCAATGGGAAGGGAAAACAGCAGTAGGAAGGTAATCAAGGAGAACTAGCTTAGCTGGCAGGTGAAATGTATTAGAATCAGCCAATTACACAGACAGCAGACCAGCCCAGCCCAGAACACTACTATAAACTAAGCAAGCACCTTCCCCTCTGGTTTTTCCACACTCTACACCACCGGTGTATACAAGCGGGGAAATTTTAACAAACAAACCTACAAAATGAGAAGGGCTGCAGCAGGCAACATAGAACAACATGTGGAAGAGGCTGAGGGTGGTGAGGATGTGAATGCTGCCGAACAGCCCACAGTGAGGAAATGGAGAAGAGTGTACAGACCCAGGGTAACCTACCAGGGGCTACATAAGCTGGAGATAGTGGAGTGCCATAGGGTGGACAGAGATCTCCTACAGCAAATTGTTGAGCTGTGCCAGCCACACCTGACATACCAAACTGGCCGAGGGGAACCCATCCCAGTGGATACCAAGGTATGTTAGGCCTAGGTATACTAGCCACAGGTACCTCCCAAAGCACAACTGGGGATGTCATGGGGAACTCACAGACATCAGCATCCAGAGCATTCCACCAGTTCCTGGATGCCATGTCAGCACATGCCAATGAGCACATATATTTCCTTAACACACGTGAGGTGTTGACCAGCAATATCCATCTCTTCCACCAAATAGCAGAATACCCTGGGGTAGTGGGCGCTATAGACTGCATGCACATATGCATCAAAGCATCACCCGGTGAGCAGGGTAGGGCCTACATCAACTGCAGGGGCATCCCATCCATCAACTGCCAGGTTGTATGTGATGCCCAGGGCATTATAATGAATATGTGTGCTGGCTGCCCTGGAAGCTATGACAATTCACACATATGGCATCTGACACAGCTGTACCACAGATTTGCTAATGTGGACATCCCCTATGGTCACCTAGTGGGGGATGCTGGGTACCCACTGGAGCCATGGCTGATGACACCCATCAGAAATGCACACACACCTGAACAACAATGCCATAATGAGGCACATGCACAGGCCAGACATATAATAGAGCATGTGTTTGGGATGCTCAGGTCACTGTTCCTGTGTCTGGACACATCCAGTGGAGCCTTGCAGTATTCACCAGCTACATGTACCCAAATTGTTATGGTATGTGCTATGCTACACAATATGATCCTATGGAAACAGCTGCAGCAGGAATAGCATAGGACAGGACCACACAGCCCCCCACCAATGCCAAGGCCTGTACAGAAACACTGACTCGGAGGAGGAACAACCTGAGCCTGCCCTAGTAGGCAGAAGGAGGTGTGCCCAGTAAGCCCTGGCCTTGGCAAAGAGGCAATGCATAGCTTATGCACTGACACAGTAGGGACCCAGGTAATGACACCTCTCTCTGACTCACACAGACAGTAAAAGGGATGCCAAACATGACACTACCTGTGCTCAACCATGTATAGTTAGTGTACTATGTGCATCCAACATAGGCAGCCCTCCAGCACCATCCTCAAATCTGGCACACTCTCAAGCTAACTCAATCAAACTACCAATTGCCAAATGGAGTAGAATGTGTTGTTACCTGTAGCTATGGTATGGATGTGAGCATGCAAGGGAATTGGGTGGCCAAATGTTATGGCAGCAGACAGTAGACACCCATAGTGGCATCATGACATCTGTAACACATACTGAAGTCACCATAGTAGCCAGTACTACACAGAGTGACAAAACCCACTGTAGTAAATGGGCTGAGTGACATGTGTGTCCATAAGACCCACACATACCAGTCAGCAAGGTTCACATACCCAACAACAGTCTCAGCCAGCAGGACAGGTGTAGACAAACAAACAAATGCTGTACTATGGTCTCTGAATGAGCCCTATGGGTAACCCCTCTCCCAGGCCTACACAGATAGACTACAGCAGGCCAGGCTGTTGGATGTAAGTTGTGAAGGCTAGGAAGTCAGAAACTAATATGTAGGTAATTAAAGGTAAGATCTACAGTACACTGTTATGCCTCCTGCCAGCATGATAAGTAAGACTACAGACTGAAATGGAGTACCTGACATACCAGTACAGTTGTAGCAAATGTGTACTAGTGTCAGATGTACCTGCCCATCCTACGTACACTTATAGTAACAGTCAGGTGTGCCCCCACTCCTGTGTAGAAATGTAGAAACAGTCAGGTGTCCCCCCTGCTATGCAGAAATGTAGCAACAGTCAATGCCAAATGACCGATGGATACCCTGCAGACACAGCATGCTACCTGTCAGTGTACAACACAAAGGTCAGCACTGCAGTACAAACTACCTGGACTTGATCCACGCAGGCAATACAGATGGCCATACTTGGCATGCTCACACACATAAACACATGAAGGTCATGTATGCAAACACCAGTGGACCAGACATATCTGGCAGTCACAGTTCTTAGTGCAGACACATGTCAGTATGCACCACTCCTGCCTTTCACACACAGTGAATAGGAATACAGACACATATGTAAGGACAACACACTATAATAAGCCAAAAGTAGATGGACATAGATGTGTGGAAGAGGGTGACCATGACAAGGAGCCATCCGTGCCAGTCCCATCCAGCACACAGCCAAAGGACCTCAAACACATGAGGTGCACATGTCACTCACTGCGGATACTAGCCACCAGTATCTGTCAGCATGACAGACTATGTGGTGCACATGCCAGCTGTGCAACATGACTGTACAAGGAAGTAGTCATCTAGTAACTGCATACACGTACCTGTGACATATGACCCTGTGTGTGCCCACATTTGGCATGTCAACCCCTACATGAATGGGTTCTGGCCCATGCACAGACCGCCCTCCCCATAGCAGTATTATGACAAGCCTGCTGAGGTCATCCAATGTGAAATACACCTTTGGGAGAGCTGTAGCTCAGTAATCTCCATGGTGCGTCCCATAACTGTGTACTGCTGTAGTAATAAACTAGTTCAGCAGTAGTTCTAACCCCAAACTTGGCAAATGTGTGAGTGTGTCTTTGTGTGTGTGTCTGTCTGTCTCTGACTCTGTAGAGAGAAATGCTTTTTAGGCTACTCACACTCTGTACAATTCATATACTCAACTTTGGCAAGGCTGCTGATGTCACTCACCTAGAAATACACCTCTGGGAAAGTCATAGCCTAGTATTCACCGTAGTGTGTCCTGTAATTGTGTACTGTTGTAGTGTGATAATCTAGTTAGATAGATGTTCTAACCCCAGACTTGGCAACTGTGTTTGTTTGTGTATGAATCTGTGTGTCTGACTGAGTAGAAAGCAATGCTTTTTAGGCTACTCACACTCCATACAAATCATATACTCAACTTTGGCAAGGCTGCTGATGTCACTCACCTAGAAATACACCTCTGGGAAAATCATAACCCAGTAATCTTCATAGCATGTCCTATAACTGCGTACTGTTGTAGTGTGATAAAGTAGTTAGGTAGGTCTTCTAACCCCAGACTTGGAAACTGTGTGTTTGTCTGACGGATTGGAGAGCAATGCTTTGTAGGCTACTTACACTCCATAGAATTCATATACTTAACTTTGACAAGGCTGCTGATGTCACTCACCTAGACATACACCTCCGGGAAGGTTGTAGCACGTCCTGTAACTGCGTACTGCTTTAGTGTGATTTAGAACTGTGATAGGGTTCCATCTCCACCCATGGCAGTTTTGGATGTTTTGTGTGTGTTCCAATGTCTGTGTATGGAGCAATGCATTATAGGCTACTCACTCGTAGTACATTGCAAATGCCCTACTTTGGCAATCCTGCTGATGTCATTCATTGTGAAATACAACTTTATGGAAAAAAATTCTGTAGTAATCTCTGTGGTGCGACCTATAACTGCACCCTGCTGTAGTGTGTTATAGTCCTTGGTCAGGTGTTCAATACCCCACATGTCAGTTGTGGATGTTTTTTGTGTGTCTCACTATCTGTGTAGGGAACAATGCATTTTAGGCTAGTCACACACAGTACAGTTAAAATGGCCTTCTTTGGTAATCCTGCTGATGTCATTCAATGTGAAATACACCTTTGGGGAAAAATACTTCAGTAATGTCTGTGGTCCTTAATATAAGCATCGTGCTGTAGTGTAATAAGCTAGTTAGGTAGGGGTTCAACTCCCAGACATGACAGGTGTGTGTGTGTTTGTAACTCGTATCCTGTGCAGAGGTGGTTGTGAGTGTGTGAAAGCTGTGGGCAATGTGGAGGGAGTTTTGCTTATTTCTTTTATGGTGGCCCTACTATATATCACAATGTCAACCATACAGGGATAACAGATGTAAATTAGCTAAGAGGCTAGGGTGCAAAGCCATACCCATACACGTGACATCAAGGCCAGCCACATGTTTGGCTGTGGGGGGATGCCTTTTTGTACAAGATGTATAGTGTGTGGGGCCTCTCAAGCCCATTAATGGTGCATGTGAACATATGCGTATTTATTAATCTGCCATTGCTATCTACAGATGTATGGCCATATATACATACATACATATATATATATATATATATATATATATATATTTATATATCTGCATACACATATGTAACGTGCTGTGTATATGTAGACATATAGGTGTAGACACACATATGTGTTGATTTAGGCATATGCATGTATATATGTGCATATATATTGATATATATGTATATAGTTTAGAAATTAATATATATATATATATATATATATATATATATATATATATATATCTATATATATATATATATATATATATATATATATATATATATATATTGTATCTGTTTAGATATTAATATATTTACACACACATACATCTAGATGGTATACATTCTCTGTACTGTTGCATGACTGGTCTAGATGATATGTTTCTAAAAACATCAAGTCACTTTGTATCTGTCATGGCTTAGTGGTAAATCGCTTTGTCTATGGTGTGTAGGGTCCTTGGTTTGAGCCTTGTAAGAGCTGTTTACTTTGCTGCTGGGCAGAACATGGCCTGTTGGATATACAGTGATCAAGGCACTTTAAAGCAGTTGTAAGTAGGTTTGCACGGAGTTAAGCAATGCCTACACAGGTTAAGCAATTCAGCAGCTGAGTATCAGAAACTGTAACCAGACTTTAGCAGTGCTTACCTCCCTGCAATCCCACGTACAACTGCTTTAAGGTGCCTTAATCACTCTGTATCCATCGACCCTTGTTCTGCCTAGCAACAAAATAAACAACCTCTGCTAGACTTGAACCCAGGACCATGCACACCATAGCCAAAGTAATTTACCTCTAAGCCAGCTCAGATATACATAACCCTGCTGTATTCACAAACATATCATCAAGCCCAGTCATTCAACAGTACGGAGAATGTATTCCAACATGTAGATGTATGTGTGTGTGAAAATATATTAATGTCTAAACAGATACAACATATTGATATATGTAGATATATATACACACACACACACACATACACGCACACACACACACACATATATGTAAACAGATATTTATATCTATATAGGTATATAAGGACATACATCTGTAGATAAAGTGGGAACATAGCAGAAACATATATGTCCACATGCACCATTAATGGGGTTGACAGGCACAAACAACATACGTAATGCACAAATAGGTATTCCCCCCCACAACCAAACACATCTGCCCTGCAATACACTACCAACTGTTGCAGATCCCATAACCAGGACCCGACACAACATGGGCACAAGATGTTAACAGTACTCCATCCCACCTGTATGATGTCAGGCTGGTGTCAGTAACATATCATGCAGTACAGTCAGGCTCATAATGACTCCCATTTTGCAGTAATCTGTTACCTTTGTTAGCCAGAGTCCCGTACCATTGGCCTGTACTTCAGAGGTGTAGATGCCAAGCAACAGTGGTCCCAGGACTTAACACTGGGGTACTCCACTTTTCACTTGTCTGGGGATGGATTTGTAGTCAGTTACACCTACAGTTTGGGTTCTGTCAGTAAGCCATGTGGCAAACCATCGAGGTGCATAGGGATGTATGGCCGGATTAGTATGTTAATCTAAGTTTCCAGACTGGGGGATGGTGTTGAAGGGCTTGGCAAGGTCCACATAGGCTTTGTGGACTGCCTTACCCTCTTCAACAGCTATGCAGACTGAGTCAAAGCAGTAAATCAGTTTCAGGAGACAAGACTGGCCCTCCATGTGCCCAATCTGGGGGGGGGGTCCAGTGTTTGAGGGTTGCCAATGTCTATGTTCAAAACATCCCTGATAATGCATTCCATGACCATGCAGAGCAGGCTCATCAGACTGATGTGATGGTAGTTCCAGGGACCACAGGTGGATCCCTACCTTGTGGAGTGGGATAACTGCAGTTGTGGGCACCAGGCCTGATGCAAGGCTATGATTACACATGACAGTTAGGTGAGTTGCCATTTCATTTTGTAGCTCATGTAGTACACAGCCCAGGATGTCATCTGGACCCATGGATGCTGTATTCTTAGCTGTGGATAGTGAGGTTTCTGCCTGTGTGGCCGTGATTACTGGACAATGGAACTCTTTTCATATTGACATGGGCCCTTTTTGGGGGTGAGAGGGGGTGAATGTGGCACTAAATCAATCTGCCAGGATATTGGCACATTCTGTGGGAGCAGTCTATGTAGTGCCATTCTGTTGTAGCTCAGAGCACTTCAGAGCGTTGCCAGTTAGATTCTGGACATAACTATATAATGCTGTGTGGTTGACTGTGGAATCTGTGGTGATTTTACTTACATAACCAGCTTTGGAGGATTCCATGAGGGAGCTCAGCGTCTTACTGGGGCTGGTAATGGAGTTGTTTGCATACTTGGATTATCCTTTTTTCTTCAACAGTGTCTACCTTCTGTTATATACTCTGTTAATGGCAGGAGACCACCAGAATGACTTGCTTATTTGGCTGGTGAGTGTCGTGGTTCTCTGTGGGATGTCAGGAATCATGCACAAGTGGCTGTGCTCATAGAGTGCCTTAGTGTAGGATTCATCAGTTGAACTGTCAGCTCCTGTCTCCATGGGTGTCACAAACATTGTCACTTCTGCCTTGAGTAGCATGAGGTTGGTCTTGTTGAGGTCTTTTATGGACAACTGTATACCTATTCCTTTCACATGTTCAGTTTGATTAGCCTGTGGTGGGATTACCTTGGTGAAACTACAGTCTCATGTACTGTTGTGATGGCTTAGTGGTTAGTTACTGTGACTATAGTGTACAACATCCTGGGTTTGTGATCTGCCAAGGCAGGTTAAGTTTATTCTGGACAGAACAGCAGTTAATGCCTACAGACTGTTTAGGTTAGTCACACTCAATACCATTCAAATGCCCTACTTTTGCAGTCCTGCTGATGTCAATCACTGTGAAGTACACCTTTGGGGAAGGAGTGCTTCATCAATCTCTGCAGTGTGCGCTATAACAGTGTAATGCTGTAGTGTGATATAGAACTCTGGTAGGGGTTCTATTCTCACACATGGGAGTTGTGGATGCTTTTGTGTCTGTTCCTATGCCTGTGTAGAGAGCAATACATGTTTGGCTAGTCACACTCACTACAATTCATTTGCCCTACTTTGGCAATCCTGCTGATGTCACTCACTGTGAAATAAACCTTTGGAGAAAGAGTACTCCAGTAATTTCCGTGGTGTGTTCTATAATGGTATAGTGCTTTAGTATAATAAGTAGTTAGGTAGGGGTTTTAATCCCAGATGTAATAGGTGTGTGTGTGTGCGTGTGTTGATGTTTGTCATTCTTGTTCTGTGTGGAGGTGGTTGTGAGTGTATAACACTTTACTCAATTTTGAGTGCATCTTTAAAAATTCTTATATGGTGCCCCTAGCACAAATCACAATATCCACCATGCAGGGATAACAGATGTGATATCAGTACATAGTCAGTCAGGGGTTCGATACCCTGGACTGATAGGTGTGTGACACAAACATGCTTACCTTTTACTCTCCCAACCCACCCTGACTTATCATTGCCTCTGTCTGCCTCTCTCACTCCCTCTCTAGTGGATGTGGAGACTTACACATGCTTTGCTTAGGCAGTGGCATGTGTATTGTTAGTGATGCTCATGATCAGCTGATGGCCTTTGCATGGATTACAGCCCTCCTCTAGCTGATTGCATGTGGAACAGTTGTGGCAACATTCACATAGCCAATTGCATGGAAACACACTCCCATATCTAGGAACATCATGTTGGTGTTGGACCTTTCCATACACTGTGAGCAGGAACTAGATCTGTTGTTTGGCAAACAGCATCACAGATGGATTGGGGACTTACCTCTGACAACATACACTGTGGAAACAGGATGTGCCTGTCCTGACTTCAGACTGTTAGTGCTGCTATACTCCAGTTGGGGTGATATTGGTTTAACAGGTGTGTGTGGATATGGCTGTCCTACATGTTTTAATACTTGTCATGTCAGTGCTATGTTTATGAGGAATCCCCATCTGTAGGGTCATCTGCAGACTGGGCAGTGTGTGGTGCCTTGTGTTCCTTGGGTTACCCACAGAGCATCTATCTCTCAACTGCAGAAGGTAGTGTGAGGATTGCAGTCAGTAGATGGTGACAGCCGGGAGAGTTACTGACGTCATATCCCTCATAGGACATATGTTGCATCAAAGCCTGTTACGACAGGAAATGTATGAGGTTATCACAGTGACATGTCAATATTGGCCCTGTGTTTGTGCCTCCAGCCACAACCCTGTCAACCTTTGTACATATGTCATGCAATAGGGGGTGCATATGTTCTGTACACCATATTCATTGACAGCATATCTGATAACAAGCCAGTGAGATATCAGACTGCTACACATGTTATGTATAGTAGGAGTTACATTTGTGGACATATTCTGGGCATTCTGTGGTTGTGTGTACAGTACTGAGTTATGTGTAAGTCTGGTAATTGTCAACAGTGTGTGTATAGTGCATATGTACCTTGGCCTGTGTAGAGACTGTGGTAGATGTCATTGTTCTTGGTCCTGTTCTATCTGATGTTACATGCTGCTCCACTGTATGTCACCCTATCAGCTTACATGTTTGTAGGGGTGAACACACACATGTCCCAAACCAGAGACAGCCATCAGACCACACTGTGTAGTGGCCTAGTATATGTAGGGTTGTTGTGTGAGTTGCTCATATGAGGATGGTGTACATCAGATAGTCCATATACTGTAATAGTATGCTAGCTTACCACATGTGGCTTTGGCTGTGTTCACATTGGTTGTGGTTATGCACTTTCACACAGGTGTCTGTTACTCTGTGATGTGACATGCCTGTAGAGCCTGCTATCTATGCAGGTACATGTGTATTCCCACATAGGAGATGTAGCCCAGTGTTGAGTCAGTCTGCCTGTAGCCTGCACTGTGCTTTGTTACATGCCTAGCAGCTTACTGTACTTATCCAGTAAGATGTCATGTCCAGATACTTGCCAGATGTTCTACTGCCTGGCCACCATAGCAGTCATGTATGTCAGACAAAGCTGTGGGATGCTGTTCAGATGTATGTCACTAACTAGTGGATAGTATGTGGTCATAGCACCTCTGTAACAGTGGTTATTATACATCAGGACAGACAGGGCTGTATGAATGCATAACCTATAGGGCAAATGTATACCAGTATGTACGTGTTATACCCATCTACATGGCTGTTAACATCCACATTGACAGGCCTGGTCCACATGTCTTGCATGAAGGGGTTCTGTGTATGCCCCTGGACTGACCAAAGTGTGTCAGACTGACCACATATATTGGCCATATCACAGCTGTAGTCCACAGGGGCGTTACTGTGCTAGCAGTGCTACTGTACTATGATGACCTTAGGATGTCTGTAAGTAGCCAATGGCGCACATGTTAACAGCAGATGTAGCCTCCGACACACACCATTTCTGTGAAGACAATCCCTATTACAGTAGCAATAGTCTACAAATTTACCTGCACTACATATGTGACATCCCCTTGCACTGAGAGGTTGGGACTATTGGGGCTGAGGTAGGGCTCCACTACATGTGCAGGACATATGGTGAACATATATGTATATATAATTATACATATATCCATATAGACATATACACATATACATATCTTGCTTACTGTATGACAACAGTTTTACACATATGTGCCTGTGTTCCAGGCTGTGTCCTCCACCTACATACCAGGCTTTGCACATTTGACATGCTGTGAGGAGTTATGTAGTGGGCTGTGTGTATGTCATGCTGTAATTCCCGCCATCACCCACTGCTGTTGTGTCCCCCACACATACTGGGGGGTTGGGGCCATATATGTGTGGGCTTCACCTACACAATACAAGTGTGCCCTAATGCACCCCAGAGGCCAGTGTATGTAACAGTGGTATATGGCCCAGTATTACTGAGTGTAGGGGGGTGCACCATGACTGACCTAGGCTGTTACAACATGTGTGGGTATCTGGGGTAAGCTGCCTTAAGGAATCTGGATGTACATTACCATACAATCCACCTTGGGTAAATGCAGGTCTACTGCTTCCTACATACGGAATGTTCAGTTTGTCAGTGTGATTGTGATGGTGTCAGGTATGCCTTGTTATGTAGCAAATGCATCCCATTGTGTCAACTGGGGTCTGTACCCCCTAGGGATTGTGTACAGAGTGTAAATAGAGGCTGCTGACCTATGCATCTGCATTACATACTGTTGATTGTCTGGTATATTGTGGCCCAGTCTGTCATTACTATTGTACTACTTGAAGGCCTCGGCCTGGACAGCAACATATGTCAACCTTTCCAGACTACTGTCTTAGTATACCTGTTTCACAGTTGCATTACACTGTTCATATGGATGTCAGTGTCTAAACAGCTATATGACATGGCATATGCAACTGTCATAGTACACAAATAAAGCTTTCACATTCATTTATGCACCCCTGTGTGTGGTGTTATACCCTTTGATATCTCTGTGGGTATATGTTGCAGGCTATGAATGTCATTTGTATGGGTGGCTCATACAGTCTTCAGTTGGTAAGGTGGTGACTGTAGTAATACTGTCTGCTCCATATTGTACCCACGTACTGCATATGTATCTTACTGTACATATCTGTGTGTGTGTATGTGTAGTTACACCTAGCTATATATATATATATATATATATATATATATATATATATATATACCTGTATCTGCATATATGTGTCTGTGTATATGTATCCTAGGGATGGCCATGTCATGTCTGATCCTGATTATGGGATCTGCAACACTTGGTACTTTATTATGGGGGGGCATGCTTGGCTGGGGGGGCTATACCTATTCGTACCAGACGTATATTGTTTTTGGCCTCTCAACCCCATTAACATTGCATGAGGACATATATGTTTTTATTTCCCCATTGTTATCTACAGATGTATGTCCATATATACCTATATATATATATATATATATATATATATATATATATATATATATATATATATAAATATATATATATATCTGCTGACATATCTATAACCTGCCATATATATTTAGACATGTAGATGTGAGCATATATATATATCTATAGATGTAGGCATTTGCATGTTTATATGTTCATATATATTTATATATATATATATATATATATATATATATATATACATAAATCAATGTGTTGTACCTGTTTAGACATTAATATATTTACTCAAACACATGCATCTACATGTTGGAATACATTCTCTGTACTGTTAAATGACTGGGCTGGATGATATGTTTGTGAAAACATCAAGGCTATGTATATTTGAGATGCTTAGTGGCAAATCACTTTGGCTATGGTGTGTGGGGTCCTGGGTTTGATCCTAGCAAAGGCTGTTTATTTTGTTGCTAGGCAGAACAAGGATCATTGGATACAGTGTGAATAAGGCACTTTTGAGCAGTTGTAAGCGGGTTTGCGTAACAGTAAGCATTGCTAACCTCCGGTTACAGTTTCTTACACTCAGTTAGCTTCTGCATTGCTTAATCTGTGTAGGCAATGCTTACCCCAACACAAATGCACTTAAACACACTTACTAGTGCTTATATATGCTTTCTACTGCTTATTTGTGCTTAAACCTGCTTACTAGTGCCTTATTCATTATGACACTGACACTTCACATGTGCATTTAATGCAGTACTCCGGTTCCCATTTAAATGTTATTATGTAGGTTATACAGCACAAAGATGTAAAAGTTATTATGTAAGTTATACAGCACAAAGATGTAAAAATATGTTCATATACAGATTTCACATGATACATGACATGTGCTGCAGTGGGACTCAAACCGGGAATGCCTATTCGTTAGGGTGATGCTCTAACCACTACACTATTGTTGTGCTGCTTCATTTGCATATATATTCCTTGTTATCCTCTTCAGCCTTTTCAGCTGCTTTAACCGTAGCTAAGCAATGGGCACACCCGCGCACCTATGGTTAGCTGTACCCAGGGTTTTAAAAAAATAAATAAAAAGGTTTCTTCATTTTAATTAAATGTACTGTTGCTGCTGAACACATGGGGACTGCTGGTGGGGTTATGCGGACACCTATGAGCGGTCTCACTCATTTATTTACACTTTCTTCTGTTCTACTTTGCAGGGGCGTGTTTATTCTGAGAGCTCTGCTCTCAGACACGCCCCCTGCACTCGTACACGCTCCATGTTGGATTTGGAGCTCAGGCAGCACACCTTCATTAATATGCATGGCACGCTGCCGTTCTCCTCTTCAACTGCCGCTTCCGTGCAGGACTAGATTAGTCTTGCACAGAGGATTAGTAAATCCGGGGGCTTATCTTATTTAAAATAGATCAAAAGTAAAATAACATCATCCGTGGGCCAAGAATGGTTATCAGCTTTATCTTTGTTAGCAGTGGAATCAGCTTTTGTCAAGCACTTGGAGTTTGTTGATCTTATGGATGTTTTCTCAAAGAGAATATCACATAAAGTTAAACTGTGAAGCTTGTGTGGGGAAATGTAATGGAGAGACTGAATGCAGCAAGCAAGAACTGTGAATGATGGGGGGGGGGTAAAACAAGGTTGTGACATCACATGACGGGGGGGGTCAGTAAAGTGCCCTGCCTAGGGCCTCATATGACCTTAACTCAGCTCTGCATGTACTGCCCTGCTTAATTTGGGAAGTTAATACTATTATTACTTGAAAAGGGAGGTATAAACTTTTAAGTGTTTACTTAAAACGGAATATATATGACTAGGTATCTTATTGTTCTTGTAATTGCTTGTCTAATAGTCTTCTTACGTACATAAAAAAGAAAACAAATAACTACAATTAAAGCAGGAAGAGATGGGAAAAACAGTCTAAAAAGTGAAGGTCAAAACTGAGGGAAACAAAGTTAATTCTGTCAGGGAAGGAGATAAAATATTCTACAGACAGAAAAGGTTGCAAACACGATAAAAGGAATGACAGTGAAACTTGAAAAAGATAATGAGTGATGTAAAGAAAATGATGCTAAAATGAATGACTGCTAAATGTGTATTTCTCATTATTTTCAGAATAAAGGGAGATTTACTAAATTTATTCCATAAAATTGTAAAAAAATATGTCTGATCCCAATTTATTTATAGGACATATAGCTATGAAGGAACTTCAAAAGATAAATATATACAAAACAGTGGGAAGATGGGATTTTTCCAAATGTCATCAGAAATTTATGGACAGAACTAGTAATATCTCTGACTAACCTAATCAATATATAGTGGGAAAAGACTAAGAGTCCTGAAGTCTGAATGGACTGCAGTAACTTGAGTGTTGAATGGTTAATTGTAGATGGCACAGTATTTCTTATGGCAATTTCCAGTAATATGCATATGTGCACCATAGAATAGCACACCTAAGCTCTATGGGGTTGGCAATACCATTGATACAATGGAGTGAGACCTGGAGTGTGGCCTTGCTAGACTGTGCACCACTAGTATCCCTAAAGCACCTAACCAATATACATTTAACAAAGTCAAAATCATTGGAGTTAGCGGCTGCCCTTGACAGATTAACCAAATAAAAGTAAGCCACAATGAGCTGCACAATGGTGCTCCATCTCTGAGCAGGCAATCTCAATCCCATATTAGTTTGTTGCTCAGTATACATATTGATGAGGAACATATCAGTGCCAGAAAAAACAAATGAATCCTCCCAAAACCTCCACTGTATGGAAGTAAATTCCTTAATGGCAACTGAATCCTGTAATGTGCAGGTAAGCCTGATATCACAAACAAACTTTACCTTGCCCCACACATACTAGCACTAGTGAGCTCCTTCCAATAGAAGTATGCATAGCAACAAGTCCCTTCATTACCATAATATGTTAATGACCCGCAGTCCCCCTCATGCCTAATGATGGTGGTTGTTTTATGAATCACACTCACTGAGGGAGATAGACCACAGAGCTATGGCATAAAGGAGCAAGGCAAGAGAATATATACATTAGCTACGGCATACATTCCCTAAATCTTCTGCATTATGTCATAACACTGTGGAGTGCTGTCATGCTGCACTGCAGTGACAGTCACTGCTGAGCACAGGATGTGCACCAGACACTCTTGTGCACCACTGACAAAAATGGGACTGTCACTATGCACCCACAGGGATGAATCACACTAGTCCATCATTGCATACTGAACATAACACAAGACACACCTGTACATATCTGTACATTGTGTTCATGAACCCAGTGCCCAAACTCTATGAAGTATATATAACGAGTTTTCATTAACAGTTGATTCCAATCCCCTTCATATTGTTCTGACCTCTAGCACTTGAACTATGTATACATATATTCCTTGTTATCCTCTTCAGCCTTTTCAGTTGCCTTTGCCATTGCCGCTGCTCTGTTGAAGACGGTATTATGCATCACAGCTGTTAATTTTAAAGTCATCACAGCAAGCATTTACATTGTTTACAAAGTCTAGAAGATGGAAAGAATTTCAGCCCTTGAGTTAACCTAAGAAGGAGAAAATAATGAAAAAAGGCAAATCCAGACACTTTGAATTTGACTGTAAAATCCAATCCTGGTGTTACTATTGAAAGAGTAAAGCACTTTTACTGCCTGTGAGATCAGAAATCAGAAATGAAGTCAGGAAAAGATGCAGACTAAGATATGATAAAACTATTGGATAAGTTAGGGGAGAAATGACTCCTGAGGGTATTTATAGCAGTATGTAGAAAAAGGACTATCCTAGATGACTGGAGAATAAGAGTGCTTGTACCAGGGGACAAGGACAAAGTGGGCATTCACACCTATGAGCAGTACATAACAATCAAACTCATGTCACACTGTATGAAAGTGCTGGAGAGAGTGACTCATAAATGAATACACAGAGTAGTTAAACAAAGATGGGAGATGAGCAATTTAGATTCTGATCAGGATACACTGTAAGTGGCCTAATGTTTACAGTGAGACAGATAGCTGAGAAGAAACTGGAGAAGAGAACAGAGTCCAGATGGGCATTCCTAGACTTGGAGAAAGCATATGACAAGGCCCAAAGAAAGCTGATTTGATAGTACAATGTCCCAGAAACATTAGTAAAATTAGCACAATGTGCAGAGATCAATGACACAAGTGTGAACAATGTTCAGACTTAGAGAACGGGTCCCACTTCAAGAGGATGTGCATCAGGGTTCATCTCTGAACCCACTACTGTTGGTACTGGTCACAGAATACATTAGCAAACAGGTAGGAGAGGACATACCAACATGTAGTGCCATTTCAAGCAGAATTTGAGCAGGAACTTTAAAAAACAAAAGTGGCATGCAGTGGGAAACAGAAGGCACACAGGGTGACACTTACTATGGACAAGACAAGCATAATGACAGCAAACGAGGGAAATTAGAAAAAGCTGAAAACTGACATAAAAGAGAAAATATTGGGACAGGTTAACAGCTTCAAGTGTCTGGGAAATGTGGCCAAAGAGAAGGCAAATCTGAACGACAAAGCCAAAGAGAATCAGCCAACTGACACAAAGTGTCGGGGGTTGTGTGTGACAGAGGAATGCCAAAAAAGCTATAAAGTGTAGAAAACAGTAGTCTGGTAAGTAGTTCTGTATGGTACAGAAACCTGGGCAGAGAAGGCAGAGCAGCTGAAGAAGCTTAAGGTGATGGAGATGAAGTGCCTGATAGAGGCAGTACAACAGGTATTATGGGACAGACCCAGAAATAAGAACATCATAGCATAAATCAAAGTAGTTCAAATTGCAGAGAAGATCAAGCATAACAGATTATGGTGGTTTGGACTAATGTACAGGAGAGCAGAAGACAATTTGGTAAAGAAGGTTTGGAAGAAACCAAGAGAAAACAAAAGGAATCATGGTAGTCTACCCAGTAGTTGAATTGATTGTGTGAGAAATGACCTGTGACAAACAAACATGACTGCTGAAAGAAATAGTAAAGCACCTCAAAAATGAGAAAGCGGTGTTTGGCAACTGAAGTGATACCTAAACTCCATGTAGAAATGATATAAAGGAGGCTGACAACAAAGATGATAATGTACCGGCTGAAAAGTGAAGAGGTCCAAACCCATTATTGTAAAACATGACAGCAGTTTTCTTATGGGTATACTAAACTAATACTGCCAACAATCATTGCACAGAAAATAAAAAGAGGAGTACAGCTGTAGACTTCTTCTTCTTTCAGCTTTTCCAGGTTTGGGGTCGCCACAGCGGATTACCTGTCCACTCATGATTGGCAGTGGAGTTTTACGGTGTTGAGTTGCCAGCCTAGTGCCCAACCTTCCACAGAAGGCACACACATATGCACTCATGCCTAGGGCCAATTTAGAGTGTCCAATCCACCTACAACATGTCTTTGGGATGTGGGAGGAAACCGGAGCACCCGGAGGAAAACCACTCGACTACAGGGAGGACATGCAGACGCCGCACAGAAGGCACCCCAGCCAAGAATCGAACCAGAGAAAGGAGTACAACTGTAGACTGAATTACATAAATAAGTAACAAATGATTAACATTAGATCTTAGAAAACGCAGTAATAAAACTTAAGCTTGTTATTTTTACAAATAATCTGGTATAGTCACCAGGAAGGGAAGGAAATGTGATTACATGGGAATCTTAATGTGTACATTATAGCCTTGTACTGGTTTAGTAAACAAAGTATATCTCTAGCAGTACTCGTAGAATGAGATGTGTTATTTACATTGCAGAGATCCTGAAAAGTTGTGGGTCTAAGTGTTATGTTGCAGAAATCCTGAAAAGTTGCTGGTCTAAATATCCAGATGGAAAAAAAAAGAAATATTAGCCTAACTTTGAATTTGTTAATTATACAAGACATATACATTAACTCTTTTTAATTTAATTGCAGGACCAGATTTCCCTAAAATGGCTGAGTGACACCCTAGGCCTTAGAATTAGTAGTAAGCCTTGCATTTCTATACTTTGTCTGGTCATGGGAAAGCAAGCTGAACTGCTTTCTTTACTTCATCCTGTGGAAAACTGGCCTGACTGGATTTGGCCTCAGATTATATTCTCTAGAATTACTGAATCTTCCCTTCCCTGCCCTTTTTAGCCAAATTGAACTGGGGCTACCTGCCAATCACTTATCTGAGGGAAGGGGAGGTCAGAATAATAAAGTGGTCCCCAGACTTTCCTCACTAAATCTTGGAACCCTGGTAAATTCTTAACATAATTTGTTATGTAATGATGTATGACGGACTCTGGAAAAATAAATTAGCATTTTTTACAGCAGTCTGCTTTTGTATTGTTTTCATTATTTTTGTAGCCAGTAGTGATTCATCCTGCAGTCCTTTACCTTAAGGCACAGGAGTTGTCATTTCTTACAGAATGCAGGTGGTAGTAAAAATCATTATTTTTTGTCCTTTACACTGCATCCTGCTAAATATAAGTGCATATAACTAGACAGTCTTAAACCATCTTAGTATTACTGTATAAAGAGAGCATCCCATACTGGGCTGGGATGAGTTAAGAGAGCTTAGGCAAGGTATCTCTGCAGTGTGAATTTCTACCTTTTGTTACTGAGCTCTCATTCCAGAGTTTTCACTTAGATGACCCTCTTGTAGCGGGATCTATGTTGATTTATTTTTCAAAGATACAAGAGCAAGTATTCACTGTTCATCTCCATCCCTTCTAAGCCAGATCCTTCAGGTCTAGGTCAGTAACTAAAACCAGAATACATGGGACTCAGTCTGGACTTTGTACCTAGGAAAGTAACTGAACCCAGAATACATAGGCTATTGTCAGGACTTTGTACATAGGCCAGTAAGTGAACCCAGAATACATGGGATTTATTCAAAGCTTTGTACTAGCCCAGTAACTGAACCTAGAATACATGGGACAACATAGCCAGGTGTTTTGCCATCTCTGCCATGGAGTAAGGCCTAACACATAAAAATGATATATTTATATATATATATATATATATATATATATATATATATATATATATATATATATATATATATACTAAACCTCTTTTCACTATTCATCAACGGTGTTGAAAGTTAAAAGCTTGCAAATGATTCAGCAAACTATCCTGCTCTGTGGGACTAAAAGCTTCTTCCAGCTGTATTCTAGGACAAGAATCTTTGTCACCTGTATTTCGAATATAGTTTTATCTACTAACCTGTGTAGCCCATGCCTACTCACATGTGTACTCAGTGATTTTCATCCCTCCTTAAATCCATGCAATTTTATTGCTCTTCTCAGTAAACACTACCACCTCTGAGTTGCATGCTTTTCTTAGTATGTAGATTATAACCACATTAAATCTAAGAATTTCATCTCTACATTCCAGTAAATTATAGGAGTTTTCCTCCATCCATGCTTATTCTCAGCCTCTTTGTATGACCAAGCCTGCACAATTCAGTTGTGAATCATTACTCTCCAGCTTCTTGGGCAATTACTGTCATAGCCTGAAAAAACAGTAATTGGATTTTACCCCTTATTTTACTTATTCGCCTTATTTTCTAGGTTCACCTACTTATTCTCTGTAAGTGCAAATAGTTTTTTATCTTTAGAAAATGACTATTTTATCTGTCTTTCTTTCATTTTCAAATTAAGCCATATATAAAATATTTTTCAGTATTTTTCTTTCTTTCTTTTTGTTTTCTGTGGTACACATCCAGTACTATATTTGTCAAATCTTGAATTAGAAACATAATTTGACTAATGTCGTCTCATAGAATCTCAGATATATTTTCTTACATGAAATGAAAAGGTTTCTGAAATCTGTGAGAGCAATAATGCATTTATTATTAACCCTGGAAATAAAATCTGTTCATTCAGAGGCAAAAAAAGTTGAAGAGCAGTGTTAAAGGTACCTTGTTTGGCTAAATCCACGACAGTTGGAACTGCTGTTCTGTTCTGATCCACAAATCTCTTGAGGGGCCTGGTTACTGGTCTATATCAAGTGGAAAAAGGCAGTCATTATTAGCTGACAGTAATGTAGCAACAGGGTAAGTGGGTGGCATCTGTATATGGTTAAAGCACAAAGGACAGTAGTTTTTATCATCTGGGGTCTACCTTTCTTGCTAACTAAAAGGAAATATGCATTTATTCCTGGTGGTGACTTTATCTTACTTACTTATTTATTGGTGTATGTGCATACTATTTATTAATTTAAATTTGGTGACCAAGGATGAGCACCGATGCATCATGACTTTTTGTAGGCTAGCCAAGGATACATAAACAAAGTAAAAGATTCTGAAACTGTATGATAAAGCAATTATAAAAAAATCCTAAACCAATCAAACAATTGCATATAGGCTAATATATCAATCTACCTCAGATAACATTAGATGTCAGATTATCACAAGTATTCCTAAATTCATTAAGTGAGCAATATTTACCATATGAAGAGTGAGGAAGAAGAGTAAGTAGAGAAAATGAGGAGAACACAAAGGCTGATAGCAAGAGGGGTGTGGTAGTGAGACAGTGAATTAGTGAGATGAGAGAGAAAGTAATACAAAGTTGATGTGGAGAAGTGGAAAAAAGTGAAGTTATGACTGATGTTGACTGCTTCAGGGTTTAGTGCAATGGATTATATTAGCAATTCTGAAGCTCTAAACATTCTTTAGAATCATTAAGTCCTGAAAAATTGCTTTGGTTACAATGAAGGATTTTGATATCAAAGTTGTCTGGGCATGACATTATCATTATTTAAAATAATAATCGCCATTGTTGTTCTTCCAGAAATTTAGAAATATTCTTACTATCCTCTTTCTTTCTCCTAAGAGTCATGGATATGTCCTGCACCTGAAAAAAGGTAGTATTTTGGTAAGCATTTAAAATGTTGGGAAGTCTTCGAGTGAGTCCTGAAATACGGAGACTGAATGATCATAAGAATGGAATTATATATACCAAGTCCAAGGGCCATTTCTCAAAATATTCTGTTTTGTCCCAGGTATGACAATCTCAGAGTTGGAATATAAGTCTGGAGGTTGTGGAGGGTGCAGGGGGGCTCACATGCAAAAAGATGTTTTAAGGAGAAGAGCTTCTCACGGTTTTCAGTCTTTTTTTTTAAACTTAGCACTCAGCATCTCGAATGTCAAAATTTCAATATGGAGCCAGTATTTGGCTGCTGGGTTTGACTGGTTAAAAAGTTCATTAAAACATTCCTAAAACATTTCTCCTTCAATTCTAGGAACCAAAGATGACCTCTTACTCCCTTCTAAGTTAGGGTAAGGCTACTGATATGGCTGTTTTAGTTTAGCTACAAAATAACTAGCAGCCAAGAGGAATCATTCAGATATTAAAGGTTAGGAATTTATAATGTTAAGTGTCTAATGTCTATTGAAGGTTAGGAATTTAAAATGTCAGTATCTGCTGTCGCAGTTTTGCAGATGATGGTTTGCTTTTACCAGAAAACCTGTTTACAGTTTTACTTAGGTTTCATGAGATATTGATGCCAACGTATTCAAACATCAGCATTAACACTTATAAGTCTGAATTATTCACTCTCATGTGCACACACACACACACACACACACACACACACACACACACACACACACACACACACACACACACCATTTACAGTTATTACTAAATATGTATATGTGAATCACCTATTGAATAACGACCTTGGTAATCTGCTGGCTAGCAAAATGGCAGATACATAAAAATTAAACATTTGTACAGTGCAGTTTCTAGTTTCCTACATAGCAATAGGTGCATCAATGCTTTGTGGAAAAAACTGCCTACAATCAGTATGAAACTGATGACAATCAAGTATTTATCAACAGTAAGCCGTCTGCCAAGCAAGCAATGATCTCTGTCAGAGTGGGAGTTATCAGGATATTTACACACATCCAAGGCCTTATTACCACAGGAAGGGTGTTATTTCATTGATGCTTTATTGCACATTGAGAATAGGCAATAAGTTATTTTTTTTTATATTTTTTCAATATTTTTATGTATTTTTTTTTTATGTAAATCATTCTTCCAACTAATGTTTCAAACTTGCTGTAGCATATGCAATTGTTAAAGAAATTATTTTACATCCAAAATATGTTATGTAAGTTATTTCATGTCCTCACACACAAATACACACACACACACACACACACACACACACACACACACACACACACACACACACACACACACACACACACATTTTTTCTTTCACTTTTTTATTTTAAGATCACTAAACAGCAAACCCACGTTCACTGATTATAAAATTAGTGGCCCTTTCCTTTTTTCCTATTTACACCTTGACGGAGAGTGTTCATTCTTCAATAGGGCGACAAAGTACATTGTGCTCATTCACTAAGATGCAATACCATTTCCCTTTTACCTCCTTTAGCAGGTAGTTCCAAGAAGTATTTTTTTAATAGGGAGACAGAAGCCCTAAGCTAGGTCATTCAGAGGCATTATCATCCTTTCACGATCCAAATACACAATATGACTTCTCAAAAGATGTGCTTCTCGAAGACACTTAGCTTTACCTATCATCTTTTACCTCAAAATCAATACCTTCAGCTTTTATGCCTTGACATATGTTTGATAAATGCAGCAGTCTTGAAAATCAGTGAGTACCAAACTTTAAAAAGGTTCTGCTACTATTACTTCTCACAATTCTGAGTAACTAATACCCTGCTTGTGAAAAGGGTGCTGAGCTACTCGGTATTACTGAATCTAAGAAGCCATAACTGAAGCTTCATTTCATGTTCAAATCTTTTCTCACACTGGCTGCACTGAAGTGAGGAAAATTCAGCTATGAGCCCTGCAACTGCTTCAGTCAACCAACAGTTCTGCAGCAAATCTGCTGAGATATGCAGTCTGGCTAAACGTCATAATGTTTGATTGCAAGACAGGTGTGAGTTCTGCCTTTTCTATATTAACAAACACATTCTTAGAATAACCTGCAAATATCCTGCTTGTGAGAAATATTAGGCTGTTTGCTGTTATTGAATATTAATAGAGGTGAATCTTCATTTATTTTTTGTGTTTTTTCATCTTCAGTGTTAAAGTTGTTAGAGTGTTGAACATATTCCCATCCTTCTCGATAATGTTTTGTGGATTTTTATACCAGAAAATACATCTTAAAAGATCCCCCCTTGATTGCAAATATTTTAGTTAAAAGACTAGGGATGTTAGACAACTTAATGCCCAGTACACATAATATACTTACTCTTTCTTTATCTAATCTTACTAAAGTTTTGTCTGGCTTACTCAACGCTGAGTCACCAAAGAGCAGTATTCCTACCCTAGTGATATAATTTGGTTATTGTATAGAAATGACTGAGTGTGCATCACAATGTCCACGGTTACTTCTCTCTCAAAGTCTCAGTTTGTGATCATGAATGGTTACTTTTCATATTACGTGTGAGCAGACAGCTATTCATATTAATACCTTCTTGTGTCTTGAAGGATTTATGATGGAAACTGGATATGGTGATCACCTCTGGTAAGGTCTGTCTAAAATGATCTCATAATGGGTGTGTTGTGCTTATGTCTGAAAAATAACAAAAATATATTCATGAATCACTGTCGGTATGCAAGTGGCACCATTAAATCATCACAGTGCTACTCATACCTTTCTGTATGGTCATTAATTCAGACTCCATCTTTACTTGATATTTATAACTGAGTGACAATGCTGCGGTCACAGAGATGTCCCTCATAATATTGACCATGGTACATTTACACATGAATATAATCTACTCTCCTCAAACAATGAAGGTAGATAAATATGGGCTGACCTATCAATTCTATGCACAAATACTTACATGAAACAAATAATGAGAAAATAACAAGCCAGTGCTAATACTTATTAAACTGGACAAGCTCAGTGTGAAAAGTAATAATATTAAATTGAGATACTGGTTGTGATTCTTTTCACAGTGGCCACTGGATATAAGGCAGAATTGTCTGCTGTATTAAAACCAACAAAGTAAGAAGTAAACCGCTGACAAAGTCTGCTTCAATTTTGGACACATTTGGGAAATGTGTATAAATCAGCAGAACTAACTAGCAATTTAATGTAACAGTTAGTGGTGGGGTTAGATGTATGTAAACTTAAAATTAATTTCATATCTGTTCATATCATTTATGTATTTGTTTGTTTCTTCAAATTCTTTAACTGTGGTTGAGTGTTGATCTACTTTGCCTTTTAACAAACTCAGCGTAGGACTATAGACTCAGTAATATCATAGTAGAATACTATTCAACTCACATGTAAGAAAATAGTATTACAATGCAGCTCACACACACACACACAAACACACACACACACACACACACACACACACACACACACACACACACACACACACACACACACACACACACACACACATACCAGAGCAGCAGACATAATAAAATATTTGCAATACAGAGCAAGTGCAGTAAACCACATAAAACAAAATTTGAAACAGAGTATATGCAGTGTATCAGACATTAATACAAGGCATAAAAATAGCCTAATATGTACTGAAAGCTGTGGTTATGTGAGAAAGACAACAGACCATGTCTGGCATTAATGCCTACTATAAGCAGAAGATTATAAGTTTGCTATGGGGTACTGTTTGATAATGAAGTTGTATATCTGAAGAATGGAGTAAGAAAAACATTATTTCAATATTGTAATACTTTTGGAGGAAGGGAGGAGGGATTAGGGATATTGGGAGAATTAAGAAAAAATATTTCTGGCAAGGTGAAATTCAATGTGAAAAAATACTTCAAGCTATAAGACAGCAGATATATCCCTTGTTAAGTCTATGTATGATATTGCAGCTAAAAATGAGAAGAATTTATTTCAACTACATCTATTTTCTTTGATATGTGCTTATGAGCATGGTAAGAAACCATGTCCGGCACTCAAAAGGGAATGCAGAAAATTTGCAATGCTTAGCACTGGGTCAGATTCCAAAAGAGTTGCTCTCAATGTAAGTATGCCCTGATTCTGAAAGACTTGCTCTCAATGTGACTTACTTCAGCATAAGGTCTATAAATAAACAGGCTTACTAAGGGGACCATATCCCAAACCACATGCTGTCAGCCTACTCTCAGGATAGGTGGTCACATACACTGAGAGCAAGATTTTTGGAAATGGGCCCTATTTTTTCCTCATTTGCAAATCTTCAGAATAGAAAAAAAGGCAGAAGAATGTTTCTAAGTGACTTATGCAAATAAAACAATTAATTGTTTAGTCACTGACTTAAATAACTCATTGTCTGAGTCAAACAATTGTCTAGTTCCATCTGATTTGTTTATGAATGCATTTAATGATTGTGCAGAAAAAGAATGCACTGTTTCTTCTGTGGACACAGAAACTCACCAGTGTTGTCACTATAAAAATGACTGGACTGAGAAGTTGTTCATAAATTGAAACTGTATGTCATTTAGCTTGATACCAGGTTGGAATGTGATACTTTAACAAAGAGTACATTCAGAAAAATGGTGTTGAAGGGTCCATTGTTGCACTCTGATCTTCACTACTGACTTATTCTGGAATTAAACTAAAAGTATCTTGGCAGAAAAGTGTGCTGTGGGTATAAAATAAAAACTATAATTCACCAGTTCAAGATAGATTAACAGAACAAGTACCTTGGACATACTATATTGTGAACAACTAAATATGGTATTTTTGCAGAACATCAGACAAGATGAATTCTATGTTTGCAAGAGACAATAATCCATCTCTCCATGAAGTTAGTATTTATAAATTCACACAAGCCACGATCAGCTGAAACATTTACAAGGCCATTAATTTATAGTCTTTTGAGGCAAAAGATTTGCAAATTTTGGCAATATAATCTGTTATGCTAAGAGCAGTGGTGGTGAAAGCAAAATGCAAATAAAACCATGATTTTTATGTCTAATTTGATATTGTTGAACACTGTTCTGACTTTTTATTTGATAATGTATTATAAGAATTTATGTATACTGCTAGAACTACATGAAAGTACAAATGCTAAAATATATGGTGCTGTCAGGGTAGTTAGAAGATAAGACAAATGTTCCATAACCCACCCAAATCTATTGCATTTTGTGTAATGTGATTCTCCTATCACAGTAACTATTGTTTGAGTCCAACAAAGTGATTGTACCAAGCCAGCTATATAACAAACTGCTGGAAAGATTTTAGGGAGCATACTTGAGCATATCAAGTGAAAAGAAATGGCATGTGGTACACTGTTTTGGTTAGGAATGTATTGTCAATTTGAACTTCTGGTCAGACATTGCCTAATCTGCAGTATGCTTCAGAAAAACAACATTAAAGACACCATGACACTTTATGAAAAAAGCAAAAAAAAGACTGAAACTACATCAATTTGAATTTATGTATATTAACTGTCATAACTGTATTTCCCATGATTATATTATCTGTATAATTTGACTGTACTGCTCCCATATTACCTAACTCATGCTTGTGTTATTTTCCAATCTTTTCCTAGCTCTGTACCACCTCTTTCTGCCTGCTCTAAGGGTCCTGTGTGGTCTTTAAGGACCCCTGACATTTTTTCTTTGCCTTCCAAACGTCGGGTCAAAGAAACCTGCTACCCCAGAACATTTCTTCCAGTAACCAAAGGAATTTGAAAGTATGTTCCACCTTAGTTCTCACCATTAAGCTTACTTGTTGTCTTGTACTTACCAAGTATAGAACACTTTTGAGTTACTGGGTTAGGAAGCCAGCAGCCATATTTTTTCCCTGAATCTACTTTTAACTCTCCCCTTGAACTGCATTATCTCAACCTCCTTTACCAGTCAATGTTAATTTGGATATCTTTCTGTACCCTACTCCCTGTCCACTAGGGGGCGCCCTATTTCAGCCTCAGGCTCCAACTCTTACACCCCTTCCCTCACATCCTTCTCAGATTTCACCCCATTTCATCCCTTGGCTAATCCTCCTGCTGTGTTACAATCCCTTTACTCTCCTCTGCTGACTATAGAGCTTCTTTTCTTACCCTTTACCACTCCACTTTCCTTGCCTTACTACAGCATTCCCTCACTCTACTTACCTGGTTACTTCAGCATGCCTCAGACATCTGCTGCTCTCTGATTGTCTCCATAGAATCCTTCTTTACCTGCTGTGCTGTGTCAGATCCAAAAACAATTTGAACTTGGAACTATTTCAAAATGAACTGATAGCATGTAACTGGACACCTTTAAAACACCTTTCTCTTGATGAAGCTGTAGATTTCTTTAATGCTAAGTTTCTGACCATACTCAATTACCATGCCCCCATACGCACCATTAGAATCAGAACTAAATCTGCCCCCTGGCTCTCAATTGAAACCAAACAAAAAATCACTCTCAGAAATAAAGCCTGGAACAAATCTCGCTTAACTAAAAACACAGCAGACTACCAAATCTTTAAGCAACTGAGAAATGAGACCAAAAAAGCAATAATGAACGATTAAAAAAAACTACTACCTGAAACCTCAACATACTCGCCAAAACAACCCACAAAAGTTCTGGGCAAACATTAATCAATTACTACAGCCAAGTAAACCTGTCACACCCAACCCACAAGGCTCTGACATAAGTAACCCCAACCAAACAGCAAATTCCTTTAATTCCTTCTTTACCGAAACTATTCAAACCTTAGCAAGTCAACTCCCCATCAAAAACACAAACATGTCTAACAGCAACCAAAACCCACCCCCACCATTTCGCTTCCAACCTGTCCCTACAACTTATATTCTCTCCCTTCTCAAAAAACTCAAACCATGTACTCCCTCTGCTGACCTACTACCCGCAGAATACTTGCAATTAGCAGCTAAATCACTAGCCTTCCCAGTTGCAATACTGATAAACAGAACCATCACTGAAGGATATGTGCCTAAACTTTGGAAAATCTCCCATATTATCCCACTTCATAAGGGTGGAAATTCAACTGAAATCTCTAATTACCGCCCTATAGCCCTTCTTTCACCCTTATCTAAGATTATGGAAAGGTGTATCCACAAGCAACTGCTTCACCACCTTCTCCAAAATAGCCTACTCTCTAACACCCAACATGGTTTCAGACCATCCCACAGCACCACCACTGCCCTCCTCTCCTTTACAGACACAATCAACAAAAATCGCAACAACACCCTTTCCTCTGCACTTTTCTTAGATCTATCCAAAGCTTTTGACATGGTCAACCATCAAATACTCATAAGCATTCTTCAATCCTTATCAATTGATACCCAATCTATTAACTGGTTTAAGTCCTACTTAAGTAACAGACATCAAGCAGTTCTCTGGAACTCCACTCTATCCTCCCAACTACCTGTCAACATTGGTGTCCCACAAGGGTCTATACTAGGTCCCCTCCTATTTTCTTTATTTATCAATGACCTACACCAAGTTGCTCCCCAAGCTACATGTATACAATACGCAGACGATTCAACACTAATCTGCTCAGCCACATCTGTATCAGACCTTCACTCCCTCACACAACACATATTTAACTCTGTAGAAGAATGGTTTTCCCAGCACTGTCTACTACTTAACCCTAAAAAAACTAAACTACTCCTCTTTACACCTTCCAGCAAATCTCCCCACATTGATTTTACTATAACATCAAAAAATGGCACATCTATATCACAAGACTCTACTACCAAACTACTAGGCATTACCATTGACAGCAACCTTAACTTTGATACCCATATCGACAACACACTTAAAACCATTAACAAGAAAATAGGCTCTCTTTACAGAATTAAACCTTTCCTCACTCCAGAATCTAGAACAACTATCGCCCACTCCCACCTTATCTCACCCCTTCTTTATGCCTCTCCCATATTTACCAACTTATCAAAAAAGAATCTGTCAAAACTAGAAATCTCCTACCACAACATAGCCAGATTTGCCACAGGAAACCCCTACAGAACTCACCACTGTACTAATTTAAAACAACTAGGCTGGCTGGAATATCGGCTGCAACTAAAAATTAACCAACTTGGCATAGCCCATCAAATTCTGTATCAACCTGACAAAACACCTATAATATCTAGTCTGATTCGTCCATACCATAACCTAAAGTCCCTAAGATCTGCACACAAACTTCTTATAGACACTGTCAAGTCAAACAACAAGGCCGGAGACTCCCTTTTCTCTAACACTTTTGGAAAAGATTGGAACCTGCTTCCCTCTGAACTTTCATCTATTCCCTCAAAATCTCCCTTTAAAAAGAAACTCAAGCTATACCTCAAAACACAATGGCTGTGCCCCTGTACTAATCCTGACTAACTTTATTTCACACCTGACTTTACCTCACATCTGCAATTTCCCAATTTCTATGTCAAATCAGCATCCACTGACCTGTAACTCCTTCTAAATATCTACTTTTCATCTTATTTTCCTATATCCCTACTCTCTGTACATGCTATTGTATTCTCCATGTATGTCATGAGCTACAATTCTTTTGTTATTCCATAACTATTGTACTATTTACTTTACATGTAGTTCTTTAATGGTTTTTACTTATTATCATTAGAGTTTATAATTTTTGGAGCTTATCTCCCCGGGCCTCTACTGAAAATGGACATATATCCAGCTAGACTGGCCCGGTCAACAAATGTAAAATAAAATAAAATAAATAAAATGAAGGGCTAGTTAGACCATGAAGGAAATTTTATGCTTATTTGTTTCAGATGAAGAATCATCAGCATGCCATTTGTACTGACGATTACTCAAAGAATGCTGGCATCATCAGGTTATGAGGTGCTGCTTTACAATCAAGCTTACCACAGATTAGCATTCTCATAACTAATAATGGTCCATAGTTTGCCAATCAAAATGTTTGCACCTTTTCTCAAGCATTTGAGTTTCAGCATATAATCTTTTCACCAGTGTACCCTCAGTCAAATGGACAGGGTTAAAGAGCACAGAATCTGTCAGAAACATCACAAAGTACATTGCCAACTCAAGACAACACTGCACTTTTCATCTTTTTGAGTATAAAAGCATCACACTGTGCCCAGTTAGACTACCTCTTGCTCTGCTGTTGATGAGTAGGAGTAGGACGACAGTCACCTACATCACCTGTATTAAACCAACCACAAAATCGTGAATGTGATATCATTATGGCAGGAAGCTGAACAATAAAAGAAATTGTACTTTGTCAGACAACCTAAAATAGTGTCTGGGTTGGATCTATATCATATATTTGAAATTCCAAAATATCAAACACCATAAGCTCGAACTTAGAATTTCGAATACTGATAACATTGAACGCTCAGAATAGCAATTTTTTTCCCAGGGAAAAAAATTGCTGTTCCGAGAAACATACACACAACACAAGCACACCAAAATAAATAAACCACACACATACAGTTAACAAAACCCAACCCCACAATAAACCATGCATACATTACTAACTATCCACTTACCTTAGCCTGCACCCTAATTCTAAGGTTTGTAACTATCGCACACATACCCTACGAATCTATACACAAACAAACAAAGTAATACACACACATACAGTTAACAAAACCCAACCCTACCATACACCATACATACATTACTAACTATCCACTTACCTTAACCTGCACCCTAACCCTAAGGTCTGTAATTCTCACACCACAGTGGAGGAAGTAGCGAAGCCACAGAATGGCCCACCAAAATCTTGCTCTAGGTAAGATTTCGATGTCCCGGGGCTTCGCTATTTTCACCATTCGATGTTTTTGGTTCGATATTTTAACTTTTGAAGTTTTACATCTTTGAAGTTATCATATAGACCCTCTGGGTTGAAGCGCATTTCTACAAAAATAATGAGTCTCATAGCAACCTAATGAGTACCTGAGAGAACTGCATAACAGGACAGGTTTACCCAGGACATGAATCTGTTCCAGAGATGTACAGTTACCCTTATTGTGACACTGTACCAGTCAATTGACTATCTAGATCACTAGGTATGACTGAAGATCCTAAATTTAATTTCTTACCTGAAGTGACCACTGCACCTACTATGATGTCATCTTCTGTCCAAAGCTGTAACATATCCAGACTTGGAAGCACAATCAAGAATCTATCCAAAGACGATCACTTTGTAACCTATTAGGATATTAAGTGCTGGATTATACAAGTGCTGTTTAGTAAATGCAAATCCCTACTGCATTCAAACAACTGCACTGCTGTATCTATGCATACATGTATGGAACACTTTAAGGTATATCTTTTGAGGTCCCTATATCAGTATTGATCACAGAATCTCATATTATTTGAATAATCATTAAGATCTTTAACTTAAGGGCAAGGATGTTACATATAGTATAGGGCAACTTTTTAAAAAAAGATTTGTTTATGCTACTAAATTTATTTATTTAGGGAAAGTAAATTTTACTATTTATCTGAAAGAAAGATATTTGTGCAAGTCTACTGGCTTAGTTTATATAGGTTTATGTTCAGAGTGTTATTACACTGGTATGACTACGTGCAGTTTAGAAAAGCGTGTTAAAGAACATTTATATAGTATAAAAACTAAGGACAACAATAATGCTTTATACAAACATTCTATAGTTTGCCATAATTATAAAAAATCTTTGTTCTCAGTTATTGAGTGTCTTCCTTACGATTTAAGAAGTGGGAATTATCAAAATAAACTAGAGACCCTGAAAGTGAGATGGCAGATAAGATTATGTGCACATAAAGTTCCTGGATTGAATGAGAATATAAAAAGGTTGAAGGCTTAACAGTGAATGTTTTTTTTAAATTTGCATTAGATTTTAATTGATTGATTTAATTGTTTAATGAATGGTCATTAAGATTTGTATAAAAGGACTGGTTTGTATTTTGTATTGTAGTATTCTGAGGAAGTCACTGACGAAAGCGGAATAAAATTGTTTGATGCGAGTGTGGTTTGTTTATTTATTTATTATTATTTTCTCCAGTAACCATTGTGGTTTTGGTTATTATTTTGAGTGTTTTTCCACATTCAGTGTTTTTTGGTTCAATTAGGGAGGTTGCATGGTTATGTTTTGCCTTTCAGTTGCTGCTTTCTCAAAAAGCATCCTGATGTTTGTATTTTAGCTAGTTAATTCATTTCTTCTTGTTGACCATGATAGACCAAGTAAAAGTGTAGTCCTTTTTCAGAGTCCTGGGGAGAAAAGTTGAACAGTTACAACATATTTGCATTTTGTGTAGTCAGTATATCCATGCACTATAAACATAGTTACATGTTAGGACATAAACTCTGAGGCGAAGTCGAGGAACAGGAATCAAGAAGCAGAAAACAATCCAAAAGATAAAGGCTTTAATGTACAGATGGTAAGCGCTTTCACAAATACAATTGCTTCATCAGACCTAGTTCATACAATGAGGTCATATCCTTTTATACCTATTAAGATTCAAATGAACCAATCAATCATATGCATCACCTTTAAAGCTAAAGTGTCATAGAAAAAAATAAACATATTAAAATATGTATTAAAACATACATCATATAAAATATAAAACATAATAAAATCAAAATAATTTACTTAACAACTCTACGTTTATTTCCTAAGTCTCCTGTCTCTCAATCTGGCTGTGATAGCTATGTGGTCATTTTCTATGACACTTTAGCTTTAAAGGTGATGCATGTAAGTTCTGTTGTAGTATTACACTTACAACCAATCATTCTTTGTATTATTAGAGCAAGAGGTTAACAGTGCCCTGTACAGACACAAACACCCAGAAATTAAATTTAGTCTATAAAACCTCCCTTAACACTGAAACCTGCAACTTAACTGTGACTAAACGAAATCCACTGTGCACAGACAAGCTTAGAGCAGCTGGTCTACACATTAAACAGCACAACTATCAAATCTACCCTATTATAGTGCCAAACCCCAGAGGCAGCCTGAGGAGATCGCTGTATAACACAGTCCATGACCTACAGTAGCCCATTCAAATACAGGTCCGGACAACATGTATATGCAATTTCCAAATGTATCTGTTGACAGTTTGGTAGACATAAGCATCCTGAGACAATGAAGCAATTGTCTCATATTCACAGATAGCCATTTAATCCTTAAAAACAAACATATTATGTGAGAGATGCAGATACACAATTTCAGTGGAGGCAAAAATCTCGCATACAAATTAAGCTGTCAAGAACACACACACTGCAAACACCACACAAAGTGCTCACCACAAAATTATACCAACCTATGCTGAGGCACTAAAAATCAATCTTCCCAAATCTCAAAGATTTCCTAAGCTTATAAACTCTAACACCTTTCCTCAGCAATCTCTAAAGCACTCACTAAAAGCAACACCATGCACCGCACACACTTCTATACACAGTGGAGCCCCAAGAGCAAAGACAATAAGGCAAGCCAACACATTACCCAGGACGCTTGTCATAAGAAACTCCATTATATGACACATGGATAATCCACTCACCAGACTGAACGAGGAAAGAATAATGCTTAGCTGCTTATCAAAACCAAGGATCCACCAAGTTATGCACTCAGTCAAGTTACTACACCACAGGTGCCAGTATGATTCTGTCATAGTTCACGAGGCATTAATGACCTGACACATACTTCCCTAAACTACATGAACAGATACAATGTTGAGCTCTCTGAATATGTATCTCAGGCAGGTATGTGCCTTGCATTGAGCAGCACTGTACCTTCATCAAGGATGATGCTACAGTCTGAACAAAAAATGCTTGACTTCAATAACTGGCTCAGTTTCTATCTTTCCAGGGAAGTTCAATATTTGTCAACATGGGAGGTCATGGTTAACAGGCCCCATTGCTTTCCGAAGGATGGTCAGCACATTTCTCCTCTAGGCTTCTGAATATTGGCTAAACCTCTATCTACTCATTGCAGCCTTTTTTAAGCAATGTGAAATTGACAAACTCACTGACACAGCAAATAAAATTCAAAGAAACCTAAAGATGTTACTGCTTAATGCTAGGAGCCTAAACAAGAAACTCCATACTCTATAAGCTCTCCTAAGTGTGGAGAATATAGACATCTGTGCCATTGCTGAGACATGGTTTAAAATTTGCAGAAAGTACTCCAGCAGTGCAGAGCTTCAGTGTTTCCACACATTTAGACAATCAGCTCTACATACAGAGGCAAAAGATGGAGGACTCTCAATCTATATTAGCAACAAGCATAAAACTCTATGTTGGTTAAATAGAACGATGCCCTGGAATTTACCCAAATGCAAATCACCATGGAATAAGTCCTATACCATATCATAGCACATTACAGGTCACCCTTTATGCCCATAGAATTCCATAGTTCATACCCAGATCTACTGGAGACAGCCACCATTAAACCAAATGCACTATCCATGGGAGATTTTCACTACTCCTCTATAGATTGGGAAACATAAACTGTCTAATACTCACAGGCACAATAATTCTTGAACTTCATTATCACAAAAACTCTCGACCAAATAGTGCACAGTCCCACCAGAGGTTCAAACATACTGGACATGGTACTCACCAATATGGAAGAGTGGCTGGTGATACCACCTCCAATAAGAGATTGGACACCAGCAGAGTACCTCAGGGTTCTATGCTGAGACTGCTGCTATTAGGCATCTACTTCTCAGAGGTTAAAAGGGTCTCTGGGTGACCAAGTTCACAGATGATGGCAAATTAGGAGTTATCAATGATTCCACCTATGTCAAAAACATCTTACAAGAAAGTCTAACACAGACAAATGACTGCTAACAAAGTTATAGACTAAAACTTAATGCCAAGAATGCATTTTAGTGCCTTTTGGCAAAAATGCCACTGAGGCTAATTACTCCATCAATAAGATACCCCTAAGAGCTCATGCAGTAGTCAGGGATCTTAGAACATATGTAGACAGTAATCTGGCCTTTGACCAATATGTGGCCAACTTACAAGTAAGGGTATGGTGTCCAGGTCCAAGGAAGTCACAGTGCCACTTTATTTAGCCCTTATCAGACCCATCACTGAGTATACTATCCCCTTCAGCATATATCTGACCATACATGTGCAACATTTGGAATACCAACAAAGGAAAATCCATCCAGGGTATAAAGACATTGTCCTAGATAGATCACCTTAAAGCCTAATATCTATACTCTGCCTCCTACAGGTTACTGACAGGCATACCCCTTAACCTGAAAACATCAAAAATCTGGACAAAGGCCCATGAAAAATAGGTACAAATCTGTTCGCTGATTAACATAAAATGTGCATGCATAATTATGTAGCCTCACCCACTCCAGTGGAATTGTGGGATGCCAACTTTTAAACGCAAACTGAAGAACAGACAACCAAAATATGATCATGAAACACAAAATAAGTAGAACAATAGTGTAGTGTTTTATTTATATTAATATTTGAACTTGTGCAAAACTACAAAACAAATATAGAGGAAATGTATGGGAAATTATGAAAACATATGAGGCAATTGCTAAAGAAATTAGCCTCTATGGAAAATACTTGCCAAATAATAGGCACTTTTGTGTTAGCTGACTATAATATTACATACGTATGGCAAATTGTGCTCCAAATGGCATTTGATCCAGACAACTAGAAAAATCTACTCAAAAATCAACAATGCCAAACAAATAAGAGTCAGTTAAAAAATAATGATATAGAACTGAAAGTGATGGTCTGAGATTATAAGACTGAGAAATGGCAAGTTGGCCCCACCCCACTGTTTCAAAGACTGATGGTCCCCTAAGGTACCCTCCTAATGTTACATAGGGAAGCTGCAGATGTCCTGTAAAGCAAGTGAAATATGATGGTTGTCACTAATGCCCATAATCCAAATTTCCAACCACAAGACCTATGTATGACTGAACCAACAAAAGAAGGTTGAGAGACCACAGCTGTTTCTAGAAGAAGATAACCTAAAAGTTTTATATCCTATGAGGCAAGATAAGCCAGGTAACTGTCCATTGTACAAATTAGACCAATTTAAGACACATGAGAAACAAAATGATGTTAAACAATTTATACCTGCACTTAGCCACAGAGGAACTGGATGGGGAATTTGTGAAATGATATGAGACAATTGCTTGAGAAATTAGCTTCTGTGAAAAAATCACAATAGACACTTCCCTGTACTCTCACAGATTAAAGGCACTGGGTTTGATTCTTATCCCTGGATGTTGGCTAAACTTGCAATAAGATATCAACTGATAGCCTAGTATTCATCTATGAGCTATGAACCTGGAAATATGCCGTATCTTTGCAATATTAAATACCTATATCTCATGGCCCCTTGAGAAGTCTATAAATCATTTGTGATCATATCATACAAGTGCGATAAGAAATGATTGAAGGAACAGCATTCAGGACAAAAAAATACACAACATTTTTTTCTTTTTTTGCATGTGAGCAAACCCCCCTTTGCTCCCCTCCCATTACTTATATATACCAACTTCAAGATCACATTAAGACTGGGAAAGAAGAAATTCCCAGTATTCTGGGAACGTATCTTTCTATTGAAAAGTTGTCCTATTGTACACTAATGGTTACATAAATATCAGTCAATAGTACTTCATAGACAAACCCCACTCCTGTATGTCATAATATCTAGAGTTTAATAAAAGGAAATTCTACATTCACAGTTGACGTGAGAAATGTTTTTTTGGTGTACACCTTTTGCTTTTTTGCTATTTTTTGCAGCCCTTTATTTTGTAAGTAACTACAATTTACAGTGGCTGCTATTCAGTTTATCAAATTTAAGTTCAAAAGACAGCAGAGCAATATTCTATGAGGTGACTCCCTTCTCTGAATGTAGTCATTCACTGATGTTTTTGTTGCTTAATTTAAGTTTGATGGCCTGGAAGACATTAAGCTGTGGAGTATGACTCAAAACAACCAAGACTGCAGAATGATAAAGTAGTTGGTGGCAATATAAAAGTAATAATTCACAATAACTTTTCAATGCAAATGTAATAATATAGTTATGTCAAAATAAACAATTACCAGAGCAACTCATTTCTGGATGGAAAGCTTAAGTAAAAAAATGAAATGGACTATAAACAAACTGATACAGGTAGTGCTGCAGAATTTTAAATCTCATGTTTCCAGTTTAACAAGTTGTTAATATTGTCAAGCCGTGTTTCACTTCAGCACTTCAACAAAAAGACAAATATCATTCTGATTGCATTAGCACTGCAAATAGCATATAGCGAATTCTACTTAAAAAAGTCAAGCAAGTCTGATGTGCTGATCTTATTCTTCTGTCTATAGCAGTATAAAAACACATATGCCTTCTATTTCTCTGTCTACACTCACAGAACAACAGTAACATATTTTATATTTATTTTATTTACCTGTTGGAGGTACAGGAGGAGCCAGGGGAAGAAGAAGCAGCAGAAGAAATAAATTTGTTTTAGACCAACCACCCGGAACTGGGATTCACCACTGCACAGCTCTGAGTCCGTTGAGTACACTTGTTCTGCTGCTCTGCAGGCTTTCCGAGTCCTGACTCCTGCCTTCTAACTAAACTAAACTTAATAAATGCAAGGGAAGTATGCAACTTTAAAACAAAAAACACACTGTCTGCCCCTGTGTGTGCAGTGAACTCTACATTTGCTCAGCTATCATCAGCTGCTCAGTGCTCAGGTCAGGCAGGCTTCTCTCACTCTGACTCATCTCATCTCGTTTGTGTCCTGCCCCTCTCTCTTTATTCCCTAGCTCTACAGGTTGCAGCATGTGAGATGTGAGTGATGAGTCCAGCAAACTTTAAATAAACTCACTCACTCTCAGCCCACAGCAGCCCTCAGCCAAATTCTGACAGGCTTCTCACGAAGCTGACATCACCGTGCACGTCTCTGTGTGATGACATCAGTCTGAAAAAAAAAGCCGCAAAAAAAATTAAAAAAAAGCTGGGAAATTCAAAAATTAAGGGGTGCCACTCAGGAATTGTGGCACTCCATTATTTGGAACGCAAAACCGGTAAAAACTGCTAGATTTGGTATGGTTGCGAGGTATGCTGAGAGGTGATTTATGCTTTGCATAAAAGGCATCTTCTGATCCAGCTCAGATTGAACTTTTGCACATCCACAACTCAAACAGCATCAGAACCACTAGAACCAAGGATTTACATTTTGCTTTTGAAGTAAATAAGAAATGTTGGTAAGACATATATGTGTCTCAGAGGATCCAGTTCTCTGGAACAGGCTCCCCATACATGTGAAGCAGAGTCCATACCTAACTTTATTTAAGAGTAACCTTGAACAATGAATGGAAAATCAGAAATTCACCACAGGTCTGAATGATAGACAGAGGCAGGTAGTAATGCCCAAACTAAAATACTCCCAACATAACCTCTAGAAACATCCTAACTAACATACCCCCCTCCTAATAAATGTTCGTGATACACAGGGACACAACTGGGTTGGACTGTACAGCTAGGCTTATAGAGGCCCTGGTGGTCTTTAGACTAGAATATAACTATGAACCTATGAACCTATAAGAGTACATAGAAATCTGCTATATCACATGAGACTAGTATATAATATCAGGCATGTACGCAAAAGCAGAGAGGTAGGTGGAGGAGGAAAGATTAATAGTCAGAAGGAATAAATATAGAGCAACTGATATTAAGGTTGAAATACTGAACTCACCACCAAGTAACAAAGTGGTCTTCCTGCATTATCTACAAGAATCACCATGATAGAGAGATGTCTGTATGAGGTTTCCTCTGAAAGGCAGCGTTATTAGACTACATTATAGTATGTGCATTGGAATTAACACCAGACTGCTGATGTTGGGCAGAGTAACTCACAAATATAAGTTTGCAGCCTTTGTGCCATTGTTTACTTGAAGTATAGTTAATAACACAGATTCATTTACACATTCAAATGAGATCTGGTGCAATTCTAGGTTTCAAAAAAAGAAATCTTCAAAAAATGCAATTTCATTCTTACTATTTGCATTACACAGGATGCCATGCAGTAATTAAGCAAATGTAGTTATAGTTTTACTGTGTGCAGAGGTCTGCTGACACAAACGCACAGTAGTGTATACACTTACTGGACAGCTCTAGAAATGAGACAGACCATCACGTTAAAGCACTTGGACTTCCGAAGCCAGGAGCAGTACAAAAGCTCTGAAACAAATATTCTGAAATACCCTATAAGCATAGTTAATTCAAAAAGTCTCTTATGTATGAAGTCTTAAGTTCACTGCACTCATCAGAATAAGACAATGTGTTTGTCCTAAATGGAACACTTAGAGCATTAAAACAGAGTTATTTCTCTTAGCTGCACAATTTGCTGACAGGTATTTTGGGAGTCTGTTGAGAACTGGATTTTGTAGGCTTATGAAAATGATTTATGTTGTGGCCTTTACTGAACATACTTTTAATTACAACCTACCATTCTTTCTCAGTTAATTAAATGCACAGGATCTAGCAGTGAGAACAACCAATATCCTACAAGAAACAATCCCATACAACACTGAAACAGCAAATCTGGTTTGTAGACTAGGTAACCTTTACTCTGAAAGCCATGCTCCATAAAGAAGGAAAGGACACTAGAATTTTGCTGCACAATATATTACTAAAACATGTATTTTATTATAATCTGCTTGTACTGAAATAACAGCTGCTTCATATCTTACATACCCATTCAGATAAAAAATGGGCATATAACAGAATGATCCATCATGCTTCATTTTAACTAGTCCCCATGTCCCCTCCTGCTGCACACATTATGAATTAGGAGCAACCAGAATGTTATACTTAGTTTAGTGTTGTAGTCTAGTCCTCATGTCCTCCAATAAAATATAAATAGATTGCTTGAGTAAATAAACACAGCAGGGGGATATGCTTCCTGCTTAAAATTATTCAGTTTTACCTTGAATTCCTTGAAGATAGCTGGTTTATGCTACAAAACAAGCTTACCAAGTGATTAGTATTTGTGCAGCCAACTGAGAAACGGACAATGACAGTTGCAGAGGTGAATAAAGGCTCATTGTGGTGAAGATGAGCAGTCCCATGACAGACTATTAAATGAAATGACACAGTGATGCAACATGTGTAAATGTGATACTCCCTGTCTAAGCATTATTATGCACATTTTAACATTTTTAAGATTTTCACTGTTACAATGCACTTCCATGACTGATGCCTCTCAGTATGGCTTCCAGCATCGTAAGTCATTATCCTTACAGTCAGAAGGCTGAAGAGTGCCACTGAGCTGTCATTATTTGTAACTCATTTTCTTTGTATAAAAAACTTATTCCTTAGTGTGAATGAAAAAACGAAGAGAACAATAAAGCCCTAAGGAATGATAAAACTTCTTATATTAGCAATACAGCTTCACTCTAACTGGGTATAAATGAAATGGTTAAAACATATAAATCTCTTAAAACAAAAGTGCTTACTGTTTCTGTCAAGGGATTATGTAGTGCCTAGCTGTGCTCCTTCTTCCATGAAAAATGTGCAGAAAGATTAAATAATAAGTTATCCTCTGAGACCATGGGAAAAGGGTTTTAAGAAACATAGAGGAAATATTAATTTCCTCAGCCTTTCACAGCAGTACTCCTAGAACTTTCTAATGTACTAGCATTGACTATGAGTATTATATCTATAATCACATGGCTAGAAAGTGCCCTAAATGCATTATGCAAGTAAGTAAGAGGCAGTTATAAATGACAGAAAGCAAATAAGCAACAACAAGCTTACTAGTGGTTATAATCGGAAGTGTGTATGTTTTTTTCAACAACACAGAGTGCAAAAGGCATGAGATCAGAAATAGAAGATAGGTACATGGGACTGCCTTTTCTTCATTTTCTTAAACTAAGTGGAAGGACTGGGATTAATGCCGTATCAGTTCAACTAACAGGCAGTACGAGAAAGTAAAGATTTGTTGGCAATTAAAATAAAACTATAATATACACACATACACACACATATATTTTATATATATATATATATATATATATATATATATATATATATATATATATGAAGATGGAGAGAAATTTGTTTTATAGTTGAACAGGTTAATTGCAAATTGTATAAACTAAAAAAATATTAATTTTGAATACAGTAGTAGGTTTAGAGCTGAATTAAAAATAAGGAATTTAACAAAAGTAATAACAAAGCATAGCACAAATGTAGTAAGCAACACTGTTAAATAATTTTAAGATGGGCAAATGTACTTTACCTGTTTTTTGTTTCAATGCAGAATATGAATGGAAATGTGCAGGCTAGAATTAATGAAGCCTTTACACTTAATGGAAGTTGCTTTCTACTTCATGATGGTGTGGTTGGCCATAATGTGTGTCATGAAGGACTGCGCAGCAGAAAGCTGCCTGCCCCCTCCCCTCCTCCCCCCACCGGCCTTCAGCTACCACCACTGCCATTATTCTAAGGATACACAAAGTTCTCCTAAGTACACACAATAGGTAAATGTGGACTGCTGTTACAGTGAACAGACTTGCACTAAAAGTCTTTCAGCTTTTCCCGGTTAGGGGTCGCCACAGCGGATCACTGGTCTGCTAATGATTGGCAGTGGGTTTTTACGATATCGAGTTGCCAGCGAGGTACCCAACCTTCAAAGAAGGAACATCCACACATGCACGCACCTACCTGTGTGTCTTTAACATTCACTCAACTGCGGGGAGGATATGCAGACTCTGCACAGAAGGCACTCCAGCCGAGAATCGAACCGGAGAAACTTTTGCTGTGAGGTGACAATGCTAACCGCTGCCCCACTATGGCCTAGTGAACAGAGTTGCACTGAACTCTATAAATATTCCAGGAACAATTAGCATCTACCATTCCACCAAACCCCCCTAAAGTCTCAGAAATAATCTGCATTGGGGTGGGAAGCTCTAAGAGGGATCCAACTAGTGTTAGTACTATAGTATGCTTTCACCATAGTATAGCAAACAAGGCACCCAGCACACAGACTAGTAGGTAAGATTTTAGATTCCCCACTTCTCGAATAATACAACCATCACCTTTCTCAGCACCAATAGTACCTACTTTCTCTTACAAAATATATTCCTATAGTCTCCTTAATCTTCTTAGAATTGTGCCAACACAATGAATCTTCCATACATAGAAAAAAAGAAAAAGAAAGACTAGAGGAATGAAACCTGGTAACAACAAGGACCCAAATAACACAGTATCAATACATTCGCATACCTACTGAAACTGAAACAAAACAAATGCTTTTGTTTGTTGTCAGACACCTGTCCCTACCCCTTCATACACTGTCTTACTTTAATACACTAACTATTGCTTGCACAACTATGGGTCAAAAGGAAGGAGTTTGAAAGGTGTGCTCAGATTTTGATGTAAAGGCCCTACAAAGTATTTTTAGAGTCTGTAGTGTTATATATTCCAGTGTTATGCTTCACTCACCATGTTTTCCATCTACTGGCACTGGGAAATCTGATGAGCAAGGCAAATATGTTTGCAAAGAGACATGCTTTCTCAGTACTCCCCTCCACTAAGATGTTCACTTGTGAAGTCCAAAGCAATATACACTAGCACTGTCTTCATCTCCTTATGTATGTAGCACACTTCAGATACCATAAAACCCCAAATGCTTAACCTGACTGGCTTACTATAGTTCTTCCATCCAGCTGTCTTCCACTGGTCCTTTCTAGCCATTAGCCCATTGTCTCTTCTACATTTCAAATCCTAGAATCTTCTCTAATCTTACTAGGTCATCTTACAGCATGTCAGCATTTGGCCCAAATTCTTGCCATATTGTAATACATGTCTGTGTTATATCTCAACACTACTGCTATTCATCTGGTCATTGTGCTTTGCTTCCTTGTAGGCTTTACTATTTACAATAACTGCAAATCTCACTTACAAATGTCTCCCAAAAAATCTTATCTAGTGACTTCAACTCACATCTCTGATTTGTAAGAAATGTCCTCACCTCGTATCTTGACAACATCATAAACAAGCCATCTCCAGAGACATTTTACACAATTACCTGATTATAGATGTATAGTGCCCTCATAGTCTTCAGAAGGTGATTTTGTTTTATCCTTATGACCAAACACAGCAAGAGTTTTTATATTCTAATATAGTCCAAGCCCTAATCATGTATTAATGCTGTCATATAACAGCTAGGATACTTTTTATTTTATCAGTCTCCAGTGCAATAATATGCAATTTTCTGTTTGTTTTCCTGTGTGTGCACAAAGTATGAGTTCTTCTCATACTGTTGGATATATTATGATAGAGTTAAGAAGTCCCCTGAACAAGGAAGAGCAGCAACAGAGGAAATTCGGACATGAAACTAAATCTAATGTGGGCTCTTTTCCCACTCCAGGTGATTGGACTGCTGACACTAAAGTACAGTATTAGGAGGGGTAATGCACTCCTGAGCATGTCATCCACAGATGACACATTAAACCAAGGTCCCATTTGTTTGAGTTGGTGGTAGCTCAGGTGTATGTAATAGATCACACTACAACTATCAACAGAAGTAGGGGTCCTTTACTTACATACAAAAATAACTCTTATTTACAAATTATTTACATATTTACAAATACTTACAAATGTACAAATATATAGCTATATAAACCTGTATATGCATATTCATAATTTCTTTTACAGTCATACTAAATTTTCATCCCTGTTAGACCCCCACTCCTTTTTCCATAACCATCATCTGATTTTACTTAAAATTGTTGCTAAAATCCATTTACCATTAAACATAATTTAATTTATATTTTCATTCCATATAACCTATATAATATAAAGTAACATTTATCTATTCTTTTAACATATTCTTTAATTCTTTTCTTATAATACCCATATTTAATCATATTGATGTTTATTTTATCCAGTTCTTTTACATCTTCAAAAAAACTTCTTTTTATAGTTCCCCCATAACTTTTTACTCTTTTACATTTCAAAACCACAAGTTACATAGTTTCCTCTTCTTGACAATGTAAACATATTCTATCACTTTTTTATATGGAATATTTTCTTTTTCTGGCAATTTATCTATTACCTCTCTCCAGAAAAAATCCTGACATTCTGCTTTCTGATTACACCATTTGATTTTTATTTTTATAGCTTTATTTTTTCATCTGTTAGATTTCCCCATGGTTTTACATAGTAATGTTTTCTCATTACATTGTTATACCATACTTTTCTATCTTTTTCTACATCATCAATTTTTATTTTTCACAAAAGTATTTTTCTTGCTCTTTTTTACCATATTTCCAAATTTATCATACTTATGTTTATTCAGTTTTGCTACTAATCTTTCATCTTTTTTAATTTATCCACTTTAACACTTTCTACAAATTTAATCAAGCAGCATATACCACTGAATGAATTAACCTTAAACATCCTTTCTCTTTATTTACATACAAAACTCCTCTTTTTACTGGGTCTAATCTAGAACCCCATATGAATGACGAAATTTACATCTGCAATAATTCCTTTTCAAATACTGTTGGCAAGATAAATACATTTGCTAAGTATGTTGAATTTCCCATCAATACTGAATTTATCAAATAAACAGTTTTTTTCTGAATTATGTTCTCCATAAAAGACAGGCTGTTTTATGTCTTTTGTTGTTTTTTCCCTCTACTTACATCTATATTCCCAAATGTTACACCTAACACAGAAATTGTATTAATTGTAAAATATATACACCCCCTATCTTTACTACAATACCTAAACCTTTATGTTTATCTTTATTTAAAGGTATCCCTATCATCTCAAGACACTCATTTATGAAAATGATTACTTTTCTTGATTTTTTTTGCAATTATTATAATATCCTCTGCATATTTTAACAGAATTGGAATCCTTAACCCTTCAGGTATTATATACCCTATCTCCTTCACTTTGTAATTTGTTTCACATACTATCACATTCATAACTAATGCAAAGAGTATAACACATCTTTGGACATCCCTGTCTTACACCACTCTTTGTATATGCCTCTTGGCTTAACCTGCTATTTACAAGTATTTTTACTTTATTATTACTACTATACATGAACATACATTTCCTAACTTTCACACTTATATTATTTCATTATTACCTATAGGATTTAATGTCCAATTGTGTCAAATGTCTTATTAAGGTCTCCTATTTTTCACTTCTTCTTTTCTATTCATAATATCAGCCACACTTTCTCAAATTATATTTAATAATTCTCAACAACCCTTACCCTTTATACTATATATATATATATATATATATATATATATATATATATATATATATATATATATATATATATATATATATATATATATATATCCTTTTTAGTTTCATATCTCTTTTATATTATTTTAATAAAAATCATATCATCATTATTATTCAATACTGCCTCCAGTTTTTTGTCTTCTATCTTCCTTCTTCCATATAAATTTAAGTATTCCACTACATAATTCTTTATACATAAAAATCTTCATTTAACCATTCATTCAAAACCTTTCCAGTTTTTTCAATCCTTTAAATTTTTATACATTTCATACCATATTCCATCTTGCTGTGCAGCTGAATGTGTATTTAAATCTTTAGTCTCTTTTTCTGTTAACTTTTTACTTTCCAGGTTTTTTCACTACCTTCCTTTTTTCTTAAAACATTTCTTGTACATATTGCACTAGATTATTAATAAGCTTTCCTTGAGTCCTTTCTAGTTTTCCTTTTACATTTTTTTACTTCTTTCATTACACTACCATCTTCCTTTACTAATCTGCTTAAGTAACTCAATACATCTTCTCTTTTTCCTTGTAAATATATCTTTGCTTGTATAACAATTCTTGCATTTTTCTTGGTTGCTTTCATATAAATTTCTTGCATTTTTCTTGATTCTTTGCATATAATTATTTTTTTGTCAAAATACTTTCTAGCATTATGTTCTAAATCTTCCAGTGTATCATATGTTCTTTTATATTTTTATTTCTCTATTTTTAATTTTTATTTTTCCCCACATCATGTTACTACTGTAAAAAAAAAAAAAAAAAAAAACTTTTTTGTATTTTTCCTTAAATATCATCTACCATTCAGACCTTTTTTTATAAAATCTTCTCATAGTAATATATTTCCATAACTGTATTATTAATCCCGTTCCTTCTTCATGCCATGCTTTCTCATTTATCCTTTTTACTCCTTTGGATATTTTTACTGTTTTCCTTTATTTATAATCATACTGCAAGATGATCAGAAAATCCTGTTTTAACTACCTCTCCTTGTCCTATAACTAAAATCTTCTGATATTATAAAAGAATGCATTTACTTTCTATGCATATTTGTTTTGTAAGTCCATGATTTTTTGTCCCAAAGTTTTAACTTAACACATCTTAACTTTTAACATTTTTCTTATATCATTTCCTTTTAATTTATGCTTGTCTCTTAAATCACAAAGTCTCCTGTTATTATAATATTCATAGCCTCCTGTTATTATAATATTTATATTTGATTTACTAATCTTTCCCTTTCTTTACAATTGGTATAATCATATAATGTTCTAATTCTATATATCTTTTCTTTCCATGTTAAATCTACAATGGTTAATCTTCTCATTTTTGCTAAATGTTACATCTAATATCTTTACTGTGTTTCAACAAAATACAGATATTTCAGGATACCTCTCACTTCCCAAATTCCAGATTATGTTTCCTCCCCATAATTTCTTTCTCTTCATTTGTTAAAAATCTTGTGTCTTCTAATAAAATTACATATACATCTACTCCAAAATTCCTATTCTTTTCAGCATATTCTTAATAATATTCACATTTATAGAAAGTACTCTAAAATTTCAAATTTCCTAAGATTTATTATAGTGTAGTGGGTAGAATTACAGCTTTACATGCAGGTATGCAGGGTTCAAGTCATGGTTTCATAAGTTCATAGCCAATTATTAGTCTAGGTTTCTTAACAAGCCATTCTAACCCTAGCAAATTTCCTTCCCAAAGGTGAGAGTCAAACACTGTACCTTGTGCCTGTGAGCCAAACACTTTAACCATTATGTCAACCCCCAATCATTAACTTAATCTTTTTCATCCATTTCCTTTCTTTTTTTAATTTGTATTTATCCCTTTACATTTTCTTTTTCTGTCTTTTACCATTTTACCAATATAATTCTTTGTTTCTTTTACCATCTCCTAATTTATATTTTTTATTACTTATTTCAGAACCTTCCTCTTTATTATTTTTCTCATCTAATTTTTCTTTCAAGAAGCAAGAAGACTTCCTGTACTGCTCCATTTATCTCTGGTTTTCCCTCTAATCCCTGTCTCTTACTCTCTTCTTTATAGTCACTTAACACTATTTCATCTCCAGACCAAGAGTGCTCCTCCTCATCTGTCTTCCGTTGCTGAAGTGAAAAATCTCCCTATATCTAAAGTAATGCAACTCCAATTTTGAATGTGTGCTCATTGTACAATGTATGTTAGCCCCTACTGTGATTTCTGCTGTTAATTCCATATAGTTTTTTAAATCAGCAGAAGTAGATGTGTGACATGCATACTAGCTGGGATGCTATCATTAGGAATATTCCTTCTACCACTTTACTTTAGTAATTTCTGCAGTTTTTATTAAGTTGCCTGTTAAGTTCTGTTTCATACAGCCACTTACCCTACCAAACAAGACATCTTCATATTTTCATATATTACAATTATATAGTTGTCTGCAATTTAAGTAGGGATAAAAATATGGAAAGGTACTAGTTTGATGGAATATTGGCACTGACCTATATTCTTTGCTTTCTGATAGTTTTTTGCAACTTGGCTCTGCTTCATCTATCAGTTGCCAGGTTCAGTCCAGTCCATTCACCCTCAGTTCACTCAGGCTCACTCTTCTCTCCTACCCTACCCCCATTTCCCACCCACATCCAGTACATCTAAACTTATTTGGAATTAACCACACCCACCAATTACTAATAACCAATCAAAAACATCAACACATAATCCACACCCAAACTAAATCCGCCCTATCCCTTCTCATCACTCACCTAACCTCACCCTCTTACTCTTCCTAGCCATCAATCTCCTACTACATTCCACACAGCTCTTCACTTCTCTGCTATATTAATTTCTACACCCTAACACAATTATATTAGGAATAGGCTTTTCCCACGTCTAATTTTTGGTCTAAGTCCCCACTATCCCAAGAATTAAAATGGTATTCTTGTACATATTAACCCTTGTACTCCTCTCTATAGCCACTTATCTAACATCTTATCACATTCAGCTATCTGACACTTTCTCCTCCCATACCATATCATTCTCTCATCTACTATATACAAAACCAACAAATTTGAGATAGCACCATTCCTTTATAATACTAGCTACAGCAAACTACTTACACATAGGTGCTCACATCAATGTTATACATCTTAAATTTCTCTCAAGTACAACAAAATGATAACAAAACTCTCAAAATCACTCTTATGCTTTGTATCATGTCTCAAACTCTGCGACAACATTTACCCTAATCCTGGCCCCAAAACTAATCTAAAGATACGAAAAATGAGGTGATGTACACGGAGATTACGCCACTTGAAGCACAGACAATTGCAGATAGCAATAATTCCTTCCTTTTAACACACTTTCTTTATTGGTGTTTTCGGAGACGGCTATGCGTTTCCTTCCTCAGAAAAAACAGCGAACAACAAACATTACATTAACAGCGTTCAGCCCTTACTTTTAAAACTAAAAGACATCATGTGATGCTAAATGGGAGGACATTCCGATTCAATTATTAAATAATTACTTAAATTAAAAAATCACATTAAATCAGGAGTAAATATTTTAACTAAGTAAAATGCTTCACAACATTCCATATTAATGCATCTCTAGTAAATCCCTAATAATATTAGCCAAAAATTTGACCACATTAAAAACATTGTTAAACATTAAAAAGCAGACCTGAATAACATTAATTAATTTGGCAAATTAGAACTGGGGCTACATGTCCCCCAGGTCTCAATGACCACGTTTCTATCACATGTGTTTTGAAAAGGCTGGCAATTAATAGATAAATTAATATTGCCTTGTGTACATTGTATGGGGGTGATATTTTGTTTTAAGGAAACTAATATTATCATTAGTATTACTGTTTTATTTAATGATTTGGTGTTATATTATTGACCGTGACTTAAAATGTATTTATATTTGTTTTTTGGTTGGATCAATTTATTATCAAATTTTATAATTGATCAAAGAGTTATTTGTTGTAAACTTAGTTAAATGTGATTTTTAGTTAACATAATTAAATAGCCATGCATTTCTTCATGTAATTATGAAGAAAATAAGTTCATTATAATGGCTTTATTTTAAGTAATAGGTTGGCTGCTTATACATATATATTTTAAGGGTGTATATTACCCATTATTAGTATAGAAAATAGTGTTATTCAGGTCTGCTTTTTAATGTTTAACAATGTTTTTAATGTGGTCAAATTTTAGGCTAATATTATTAGGGATTTACTAGAGATGCATTAATATGGAATGTTGTGAAGCATTTTACTTAGTTAAAATATTTACTCCTGATTTAATGTGATTTTTTAATTTAAGTAATTATTTAATAATTGAATCGGAATGTCCTCCCATTTAGCATCACATGATGTCTTTTAGTTTTAAAAGTAAGGGCTGAACGCTGTTAATGTAATGTTTGTTGTTCGCTGTTTTTTCTGAGGAAGTAAACGCATAGCCGTCTCCGAAAACACCAATAAAGAAAGTGTGTTAAAAGGAAGGAATTATTGCTATCTGCAATTGTCTGTGCTTCAAGTGGCGTAATCTCCGTGTACATCACCTCGTTTCTTGTTTTTTAACAGTTTGTGTAGCTTTTTTGTACGTAATCTAAAGATACCCCTTAATGCCTCTACATTACAGCCCCATAGTGTACTAACAACTTCCCCAAACAATCTTATATACTATTCCTTAATATGAATCTCAGAAGCATAGTTAACAAAATACATGAACTCCATGCCAGTCTTTCATAATACTCCCCCGACATTACTGTACTAACAGAAACCTGGCTGAAACCAGAAATATACAACAGAATTCTCCCCTCAGGTTATAACATACATTGTCTTGATAGAAAAAAACAAACATGGAGGTGGTGTAGACATTATTATAAAAACAACCTCATATTACAACTTCTAGAATTCCAATAAATATCTCATCATTATAGGCATTTATATTTCTCCTGGTAATAACCTCACTGCAATTGAAGAAGTGCTCCACTGGACATCTTTAATGTTTCCATAGGAAACCATTATATTGGGAGACTTTAACACTGACTGGTTCTCAATCACCTCAGAAAACCCCACTAATTTCATTCATCTCCATGGTGTTAGACAAATAACTCAATCTGCAAACAGAGTAGACAAAAAAGACAATCTATACTAGAATGGATTTTAACTAACAATCCAGAGTACGCTTATCGCTCGGGCTGCCTCCCAGACAGCATCAGTGTTCACCTCCCTACCTGCTTACTTAGACAGTGTCTTCATCCCATCAGAAACACCACCTGTCAACAAATTTGTAATACAAAAAAAGTCAATGCTGAAACCTTCACCTCATCCTGCAACTTTGTAACTGGTCCACACTTAGAACACTAACTTAGATAATGCCATAGATTACTTTAATACCACTTTCCTTAACATGTTGAACAGGCTAGCACCATATAAAACTGTAAGAGTAAAATCTAATTATGCTCCTTGGCTAATAAAAGATAGTAAACTACTTCTTAAACTAATATGTAAAGCCTGGGTACAATGGCAAACCAATAAAACTCAAGTCAACCTAGATTACTACCGCCAACTTAAACACAAAGCCAAATCACAGATCAAACATGACAAAAATACTACTATAGTGAATTTCAAACACCATAACAACCCAAACTCCTCCAGCATGGCCAACCTTTAACTTCAGCCCCATCAACCACAAACAATATAGATAGTATAGCATACCAATTCAAATCACACCTTACTAATACTATATCATCTCTCTTTGTAAGAACAATGACAATTCTCCTCTAAGTATCCCAATAGTTCCCACCAAAGCCAATGATACCTTCTCCTTCACACCTTTCCAAACCAATACTATAAAAAACACTCAGCAAACTCAAACACATGACTCTAGCAGATACCTGAACTACAGAATATCCTATGCTGGCAGCTGATGCCATTTCTTATTCTATTTCCATTCTGATTAGCCTCTCTATCACTGAACAGTATGTTCCCACAATCTGGAAGGCATCTTACATCATCCTACTACATTAGGGAGGAAACTCTACTGAACTCACTAATTACAGACCCATTGCTTTTCTATCTCCTCTGGCTGAAGTGCTTGAAAAATGCATATACACCAAACTCATCAGCTACCCCTTATCTAACAATCCACTATCTAATACTCAGCAGGAATTCCACCCAAATCATAGTACCAGTACTATCCTACTAAGTTTTACAAATACTCACAATCAATACAGAAATGAAGACAAACTAGTGTCTTCCATCTTCCTGGATCTGTCCAAAGCTTGTCTCCCACCATAAACTCTTCACTGAACTCTCCAACCTAAAACTCAGTTACTCTTCTCTAACATGGTTCTAAAACTACCTTACTGATTGGTAGCAAGCTGTAAAATGTCTACAAGATCTCTCTTCCCTTTTACCCGTCACCATGGAAGTCCCAAGGGGTCAATTCTAGGTCCTCCTCTCTTCTGTATTTTTACCAATATGCTTAACACTGCTACCCACCTAGCCTCTGTCATTCAGTATGGTGATAACTCCACTCTCATTTGGACTGCTCCCACCTCACAACAACTTCAGGATATGACACAGAAGTCTTTTCTTGCTGTAGAATCCTGCCTATCAAATTCTTGACTGATTCTAAATCCAAGTAAAACTAAACTCATGCTCTTTCAGCCAAACAAATCCATCAATTTTCCATCTTCATTTCAAATCTTTTCCCCCATAATACCATTATAACTACAGTATCCCAAATGAAACTACTAGGTTTTCTAATTGACAACAATCTGAAATTTGATAAACTTCTGTCTCAAGCTATCAAAACTACACATATAAAACTAGGAATACTGTCTAGAGTCAAACATTTCTCACTAATATCACAAGAAAGGCAATTGCCAGAACCCATCTGCTATCTACTTTGCTATATGCCTCCCCTACTTTTAGCAATCTAGGGAAAACAGATTTGGCCAAACCTGAAGCGTTCTACAACAAAATAGCCAAATTTGCTACAAACCAGAAAAATTCCCTGCTCTTCAAAATCTACTCCTACCCTATACCAATAATTGGGTCCTTCATTCTTCAAACAACTCCCTACTGCAAATCACAAACTCCAACAATAAAGCTGAAGACACACTTTATTCTTACTATGTCTCCAAAATATAGAATTCTATCCCTCAACCAATTATATCTACAATTAATAACACTATTTTCAAAAACAAACTACTTAAGAATCACCTCTTTAACAACAGGATCTGGCCATGCTCTACCCATGACTAAGACACATTACTCCAGTCACTATCATCCCACCCAACATCTGTTGCATCTTTTATGACCAACATATGCAACTATATAATAGATGTAACAATATAATTTTTCACTTACTGCTCCACCTCCTCTCCCCGTCCACAAATTCTATCATTCCAGTCTCATGCTACCCTTTCTCTCTATGTAACAATCCTTCCATTACACTGCTCTCCTATCTCCCATCTTCCTCTGCTATCATTCCCTATCCTCTCTTCTTTGATATTTATTCTACATGACCTATTAAATAATCTCACTATAATAATTAATACTCTTTTTCCAATCTTAAAACAAATTTCCAACCAAGTCCATTAATCTATAAAGTCCAATTGTCTTATAGACATTCCCTCCTTAAAAAAAATGACTGTATCAACTGTAAAAGTGTTTGAACTGATGTTTGTATGAAATGTGTTCTATTGTTATTGTTATTTGCATGTCATTCACAAATTGTGCAACTAGTCTTATAAGCAATGCAACTATGTAATTTTGCTAATGTGTCTCTAGAGCTTTTCTCCCAGGACCTCCACTGAAAATGGGCTCATGCCCATTTGGACTTTCCCAGTAAACAAATGTCAAATAAAATAGACTAAATAAATATTCCTCTTATTAGTGCAGGAAGTTGCTAGAATAATAATAGCATGCATCTTCTGATGGATATTAAGTCTTAAACTCAAATGTATATCATTATTTAGTAACTTCAGTCCTTAATGGATTGTCAGAAAAACATAAATTGTATCAGGAACAAACTAAAAATAGGAGGGAACATGTGGACATTTTGCCAAAATCTCAGCAGTTGAAAGCTATGTTACTATATCCAGTTAAAATATCAATTCTGGTTAGTAGTCCAGTGGTAAAGAGGCAGGACATCTGTATGTGCAACTGGTGATGTGACACTGGGAAAAGTTTTAGGACAGTAATGGGGCCAGAAAGGGGGAAATAGCACGAGGCAGCTGATATCCAGCTCTCCTAGCCCAAGGGGTTGTTTGGGAGCAAAACAGCTGCCTGTGTGACTTCAGGTGGAGTCCACGTGTTTTGCAGCCCTGCAGTTCCAGATGAGTGACAGACATGCTGGCATCACTACAAGTCTCTTCTAAAGGGAAGGATCAACTGCTAATCCAGGATGAAGGTTACCAGCTCAGGCCACAGCTCCCCATATGGTCCTCTCTTCTTAGCTCTAGAAATTTCATTACAAGGCTTACTACTAAGAAAGTTGTGGGGCACACCCAAAAATGGATACATGCAGTATTGTGTGATACGTAACAATTAAAATATGGAGAGGGAGCGAATGATGAGGATGAGGTATGCAGGAACATATCCACCGTGTTAGTCATCGGGATAGCATTGAATTGTTAAAAATATAAAACAGCATTTCATTTGCTGCAAATGGATTCTCTGTGACTTGCAGAAATAGAGGAAAAAATCTGAATATTTTCATATATAACAAGAATTACTCTGCAAGATCCACAGATGTATCAACAACTAAGATGTTGAAATCACCCAAAACTAATCAGTGATCTGATGAGGGTATCCATGTGCTATTGTATAAATTTAGATGGAAAGCGAAAAGGAACCTACAGGTTAGCCCTGCCACAGGAACATATTCAAAACTGAGAACTTGGACTACATGTATGATGTATTTAATATGGGCTGCTGTCCCCTCCACCTGCATAACACCTAGTGTGCTTCATCACTGCAACTACGGAAAGAGTCATGTCTTCCAGATAAAGACAAAAACTAAGTTCCAGCAATAACCCAGTAATACATGCAAAGGCTATGACTTGTTGTATGCCAGCATTATTAGTACCTGCTTTTGGGAATAAATCTAACATTAGATTTCAGTGTCTTATATGGGCTCACCAAACTACAACTTGAGATTATCAGCATACGATTATAAGGCACCAGGATATCTTTCAAAGGTACAAAATACCCTGTGCCTCAAATATTTCTCAACAGTTTATTTAATCAGTTTGAAAGAA